>NW_017309123.1:0-10745 GCF_000935625.1 Nanorana parkeri | reverse complement strand
GGGTGGTGTCTCCTCTCCGGACAGTGGTAGGTTCTCCTCTCAGGACAGTGGTGGGGTCTCTTCTCAGGACAGTGGTGGGGTCTCCTCTCAGGACAGTGGTAGAGTCTCCTCTCAGGACAGTGGTGGGGTCTTCTTGGAAGGGGTGTGTCCAGTATGAACCCCTGAAGAATGATTTCATGTTGCTGCTATGTGCTCAGTCATAAATGATGTCACATGGTGGTACAAGGCTGACCCTTCCCCATCACACTCCACCAAAATGACATCACAATCCTACCCCCAAGTCCCCTCCCCTCCCCCTCCCAGATGGAATTTCCACATCGAGTTTTAATAAAGAGAAAACATTTCCCTATCTGTGCGGAGATCATAGCCGAGTCTCTGAGCCTCGCTGATTTTCCACAGGCCGCTGATCTCATGTTTGGCATTTGTACCTCCTTATGGAATAGAATTTTATATGAATGTTCCGTCCATTCCGGACCCCGGCGGAGGAGATCACAGCGGCCCGTTCACCAAACTGCACAGAACAAAACTTCAACATTCACACGACTCCGCAGGTCCGAGCGTCCGAAGAGGTGACACCCCAAAATGATGCATTCCTCCTCCAATACAGTGTGCGGGGGAAGGTCCTGCGGTACAGACCGGGCCGTGTGCACACATGCTGCAATTCCAGGGGGATGGACGGCCTTTCATGCAGCCAGGCAAGGTGTCAGGAGCCGTGGTGAGGGCGGGGCATCCAGCAGAACCAACCAATGAAACATTATACATGAAGAAAAGACAATTCCGAGAGCTGATGAAGGAAAAAAAAGATAAAAAGAAACTAAAGGGGTCTACTCACAAAACTGCCGTAGGCAGCCGAGTGACTCACTGACCGCAAGCAAAGTGAGCCGAACGCTGTTTGGTTATTCACTTCAGGCTGGTACGGCTAATGTCAGCCACACATCGACTGAAATCAGCCGCACACCGAGTGGCTTCGGGTTGCTCAGCATGTTCGGCCGACCCGCAGTGCAGAAGGAGTAAGACTCAGCCAACATCTGGATCGGCTGAGCCGAAGCTCCGGCGGGCTACTCGCTGCTGTTCTGCCTATTCTCATAGATGCCGAACAGCAGTGAGTGAATAGCCGATCGGCGCCGGGCGGCATTCTGCTCGGTACCTCTGGTGGGTCCCGAGCAGAACAGAAAAACAGTTAAAAAAGTAGTAAAAAATAGAATAGAAAACGATTGGGCGGAGCTAGCAATTACAGCTAGCTCCGCCCATCTGTTATCTATTGGCCGGCGGTTCTGCTGCCGTCAGAATAAATAAAATAAAAAAACCACCATAGGAATGCATAGCTAGATTCCTATTGGTTATTTCAATTGGCAATATTCAAAAGCAAACTAGCTATTGCACCCGCCCACTGCCGCTGTCAATCACTAGAGGGGACCTGATGGAGAACTTCAGGTCCCCCTCTGCTGATTGGAACAAATAATGCAACAAAAATAATGAATGGAGAACTTCAATGAGATCGTCCGAGACCCATCGGGGAGAAACCATCAGATCCGATCTATAATCAATGTTTATAATCAGATCCGATCTATAATCAATGTATATAATAAGATCTGATCTATAACCAATGTATATTATCAGATCTGATCTATAATCAATGTATATAATCAGATCTGATATATAGTCAATGTATATAATCAGATCCGATCTATAATCAATGTATATAATCAGAACTGATCTATAACCAATGTATATAATTAGATCTGATCTATAATCAATGTATATAATAAGATCTGATCTATAATCAATGTATATAATCATATCTGATCTATAATCAATGTCTATAATCAGATCCGATCTATAATCAATGTCTATAATCAGATCCAATCTATAATCAATGTCTATAATCAGATCCGATCTATAATCAATGTATGATGGGCTGTGATGGGATATTTAGGATTTGTGTCACATGTATTATGAGTTTGGATCGGGCTGAACCCTCGGCAGTTGGCGGCGGCGGTGATGCGTTCCGGCAGTGACGGGGTTAATGACGCCGGCGTGCGTTTTATTGGTTTCTGAGCCCGATCTGTACATTCCGCTGCGTCGTTTTCAATTAAATCTGCAGAACAATTACTTTCTGACAATTTAATTGCTTTCCTATTTGTAATTAAGAAACATCTTTAAAAGTGATAAAAAAATATGAGGAGTAAATCCCGTCTTCAGCTCGGATGAGGCTTCCGTCGCCGTAATTAGATTGCAGGTATCCGCTCCGACCCAGCAATGGCCGCCGCCGCCGCCTAATGCGATTCCCGTCAGATACGGAGGCCGAGCCTGAAAGAATAGATATACATTGTATACATACAGAGTACGGCTACATATACAGCGGCAGCAAGAGAGCGCTACTTCGGGGTAGATGATAACATGAAAACCTGAATCCAGCAGGTTAAAGCATAACTCCGCTTAGTTCTTCATAGAGCGAGGGCGAGCCAAACTTCCTGTCTGGGTCATGATTATGCCTAGATTACCCCTCACTTCCTGTCCTACTGACACCCATACTACAAATAAGGAAAGCAGTTGTCACCTGGACAGGAAGCACAAACAACCAAAACATTGTCAGAGGTCCCGACTCCTCCCCCAATCAATGAGGCCCTGGATTTATCTAATATCTGCATAATATATAACATCATGTGACATGTAATATCATACACACGTGATGTCATGTGACATGTAATATCACACACATGTGATGTCATGTGACATGTAATATCACACACATGTGACATGTAATATCATACACATGTGCTGTCATGTGACATGTAATATCATACACATGTGCTGTCATGTGACATGTAATATCACACACATGTGCTGTCATGTGACTTGTAATATCACACACATGTGCTGTCATGTGACTTGTAATATCATACACATGTGACAGCAGTTTTATAGTCAGAGGCGGCCGACCTCTCCAATCTGTTTATAGGTGTGCTGAGGTGACCCCGCGTGTATGTTTATAGATGGGGGTCACCAGATGGCTGTGAGCCCTCCAGAACATTTGGTCCTCATTACTCTCAGTCCCGGGCCGGTGTGAGGCTGACATAGATGGGAGTGCAGTGGGCAGGATTGGTGCGGGGGTTACAGGAGGTGCACTGTGTGTGTGTGACGGGCCGGTGTGAGGCTGACATAGATGGGAGTGCAGTGGGCAGGATTGGTGCGGGGGTTACAGGAGGTGCACTGTGTGTGTGTGACGGGCCGGTGTGAGGCTGACATAGATGGGAGTGCAGTGGGCAGGATTGGTGCGGGGGTTACAGGAGGTGCACTGTGTGTGTGTGACGGGCCGGTGTGAGGCTGACATAGATGGGAGTGCAGTGGGCAGGATTGGTGCGGGGGGTTACAGGAGGTGCACTGTGTGTGTGTGACGGGCCGGTGTGAGGCTGACATAGATGGGAGTGCAGTGGGCAGGATTGGTGCGGGGGTTACAGGAGGTGCACTGTGTGTGTGTGACGGGCCGGTGTGAGGCTGACATAGATGGGAGTGCAGTGGGCAGGATTGGTGCGGGGGTTACAGGAGGTGCACTGTGTGTGTGTGACGGGCCGGTGTGAGGCTGACATAGATGGGAGTGCAGTGGGCAGGATTGGTGCGGGGGTTACAGGAGGTGCACTGTGTGTGTGTGACGGGCCGGTGTGAGGCTGACATAGATGGGAGTGCAGTGGGCAGGATTGGTGCGGGGGTTACAGGAGGTGCACTGTGTGTGTGTGACGGGCCGGTGTGAGGCTGACATAGATGGGAGTGCAGTGGGCAGGATTGGTGCGGGGGTTACAGGAGGTGCACTGTGTGTGTGTGACGGGCCGGTGTGAGGCTGACATAGATGGGAGTGCAGTGGGCAGGATTGGTGCGGGGGTTACAGGAGGTGCACTGTGTGTGTGTGACGGGCCGGTGTGAGGCTGACATAGATGGGAGTGCAGTGGGCAGGATTGGTGCGGGGGTTACAGGAGGTGCACTGTGTGTGTGTGACGGGCCGGTGTGAGGCTGACATAGATGGGAGTGCAGTGGGCAGGATTGGTGCGGGGGTTACAGGAGGTGCACTGTGTGTGTGTGACGGGCCGGTGTGAGGCTGACATAGATGGGAGTGCAGTGGGCAGGATTGGTGCGGGGGTTACAGGAGGTGCACTGTGTGTGTGTGACGGGCCGGTGTGAGGCTGACATAGATGGGAGTGCAGTGGGCAGGATTGGTGCGGGGGTTACAGGAGGTGCACTGTGTGTGTGTGACGGGCCGGTGTGAGGCTGACATAGATGGGAGTGCAGTGGGCAGGATTGGTGCGGGGGTTACAGGAGGTGCACTGTGTGTGTGTGACGGGCCGGTGTGAGGCTGACATAGATGGGAGTGCAGTGGGCAGGATTGGTGCGGGGGTTACAGGAGGTGCACTGTGTGTGTGTGACGGGCCGGTGTGAGGCTGACATAGATGGGAGTGCAGTGGGCAGGATTGGTGCGGGGGTTACAGGAGGTGCACTGTGTGTGTGTGACGGGCCGGTGTGAGGCTGACATAGATGGGAGTGCAGTGGGCAGGATTGGTGCGGGGGTTACAGGAGGTGCACTGTGTGTGTGTGACGGGCCGGTGTGAGGCTGACATAGATGGGAGTGCAGTGGGCAGGATTGGTGCGGGGGTTACAGGAGGTGCACTGTGTGTGTGTGACGGGCCGGTGTGAGGCTGACATAGATGGGAGTGCAGTGGGCAGGATTGGTGCGGGGGTTACAGGAGGTGCACTGTGTGTGTGTGACGGGCCGGTGTGAGGCTGACATAGATGGGAGTGCAGTGGGCAGGATTGGTGCGGGGGTTACAGGAGGTGCACTGTGTGTGTGTGACGGGCCGGTGTGAGGCTGACATAGATGGGAGTGCAGTGGGCAGGATTGGTGCGGGGGTTACAGGAGGTGCACTGTGTGTGTGTGACGGGCCGGTGTGAGGCTGACATAGATGGGAGTGCAGTGGGCAGGATTGGTGCGGGGGTTACAGGAGGTGCACTGTGTGTGTGTGACGGGCCGGTGTGAGGCTGACATAGATGGGAGTGCAGTGGGCAGGATTGGTGCGGGGGTTACAGGAGGTGCACTGTGTGTGTGTGACGGGCCGGTGTGAGGCTGACATAGATGGGAGTGCAGTGGGCAGGATTGGTGCGGGGGTTACAGGAGGTGCACTGTGTGTGTGTGACGGGCCGGTGTGAGGCTGACATAGATGGGAGTGCAGTGGGCAGGATTGGTGCGGGGGTTACAGGAGGTGCACTGTGTGTGTGTGACGGGCCGGTGTGAGGCTGACATAGATGGGAGTGCAGTGGGCAGGATTGGTGCGGGGGTTACAGGAGGTGCACTGTGTGTGTGTGACGGGCCGGTGTGAGGCTGACATAGATGGGAGTGCAGTGGGCAGGATTGGTGCGGGGGTTACAGGAGGTGCACTGTGTGTGTGTGACGGGCCGGTGTGAGGCTGACATAGATGGGAGTGCAGTGGGCAGGATTGGTGCGGGGGTTACAGGAGGTGCACTGTGTGTGTGTGACGGGCCGGTGTGAGGCTGACATAGATGGGAGTGCAGTGGGCAGGATTGGTGCGGGGGTTACAGGAGGTGCACTGTGTGTGTGTGACGGGCCGGTGTGAGGCTGACATAGATGGGAGTGCAGTGGGCAGGATTGGTGCGGGGGTTACAGGAGGTGCACTGTGTGTGTGTGACGGGCCGGTGTGAGGCTGACATAGATGGGAGTGCAGTGGGCAGGATTGGTGCGGGGGTTACAGGAGGTGCACTGTGTGTGTGTGACGGGCCGGTGTGAGGCTGACATAGATGGGAGTGCAGTGGGCAGGATTGGTGCGGGGGTTACAGGAGGTGCACTGTGTGTGTGTGACGGGCCGGTGTGAGGCTGACATAGATGGGAGTGCAGTGGGCAGGATTGGTGCGGGGGTTACAGGAGGTGCACTGTGTGTGTGTGACGGGCCGGTGTGAGGCTGACATAGATGGGAGTGCAGTGGGCAGGATTGGTGCGGGGGTTACAGGAGGTGCACTGTGTGTGTGTGACGGGCCGGTGTGAGGCTGACATAGATGGGAGTGCAGTGGGCAGGATTGGTGCGGGGGGTTACAGGAGGTGCACTGTGTGTGTGTGACGGGGAGATTCCCACAGCCGGAGATCCTTAAACATACAAAACGCGGGAAGAGAGCCGTCTGCCGGGGGGAACCTTTCCCGCACAATGTTGTCCTTCTAAAGTCCTTCTTATCACATCAGCCGTCTGATTGGAGGAGCCGGGAGCAGATTTGGGTCATTGTAGAGTCAAATAATAAGAGGCGGCAGACCCCCCGAATCTCCGACACCCCAAAGAAGAGACCAGCAAACATCTGCACCATGTACGACTGTCCGACAATAGAACCGAACCCCGCACACAAAAAACTCAGCCTCCCACTTCTCTCCTTCTCCCTCTTCTCTCCTTCTCCCACTTCTCTCCCTCTCCCTCTTCACCTCCTTCTCCCCCTTCCCCTCCTTCTCCCCCTTCCCCTCCTTCTCCCCCTTCCCCTCCTTCTCCCCCTTCCCCTCCTTCTCCCCCTTCCCCTCCTTCTCCCCCTTCCCCTCCTTCTCCCCCTTCCCCTCCTTCTCCCCCTTCCCCTCCTTCTCCCCCTTCCCCTCCTTCTCCCCCTTCCCCTCCTTCTCCCCCTTCCCCTCCTTCTCCCCCTTCCCCTCCTTCTCCCCCTTCCCCTCCTTCTCCCCCTTCCCCTCCTTCTCCCCCTTCCCCTCCTTCTCCCCCTTCCCCTCCTTCTCCCCCTTCCCCTCCTTCTCCCCCTTCCCCTCCTTCTCCCCCTTCCCCTCCTTCTCCCCCTTCCCCTCCTTCTCCCCCTTCCCCTCCTTCTCCCCCTTCCCCTCCTTCTCCCCCTTCCCCTCCTTCTCCCCCTTCCCCTCCTTCTCCCCCTTCCCCTCCTTCTCCCCCTTCCCCTCCTTCTCCCCCTTCCCCTCCTTCTCCCCCTTCCCCTCCTTCTCCCCCTTCCCCTCCTTCTCCCCCTTCCCCTCCTTCTCCCCCTTCCCCTCCTTCTCCCCCTTCCCCTCCTTCTCCCCCTTCCCCTCCTTCTCCCCCTTCCCCTCCTTCTCCCCCTTCCCCTCCTTCTCCCCCTTCCCCTCCTTCTCCCCCTTCCCCTCCTTCTCCCCCTTCCCCTCCTTCTCCCCCTTCCCCTCCTTCTCCCCCTTCCCCTCCTTCTCCCCCTTCCCCTCCTTCTCCCCCTTCCCCTCCTTCTCCCCCTTCCCCTCCTTCTCCCCCTTCCCCTCCTTCTCCCCCTTCCCCTCCTTCTCCCCCTTCCCCTCCTTCTCCCCCTTCCCCTCCTTCTCCCCCTTCCCCTCCTTCTCCCCCTTCCCCTCCTTCTCCCCCTTCCCCTCCTTCTCCCCCTTCCCCTCCTTCTCCCCCTTCCCCTCCTTCTCCCCCTTCCCCTCCTTCTCCCCCTTCCCCTCCTTCTCCCCCTTCCCCTCCTTCTCCCCCTTCCCCTCCTTCTCCCCCTTCCCCTCCTTCTCCCCCTTCCCCTCCTTCTCCCCCTTCCCCTCCTTCTCCCCCTTCCCCTCCTTCTCCCCCTTCCCCTCCTTCTCCCCCTTCCCCTCCTTCTCCCCCTTCCCCTCCTTCTCCCCCTTCCCCTCCTTCTCCCCCTTCCCCTCCTTCTCCCCCTTCCCCTCCTTCTCCCCCTTCCCCTCCTTCTCCCCCTTCCCCTCCTTCTCCCCCTTCCCCTCCTTCTCCCCCTTCCCCTCCTTCTCCCCCTTCCCCTCCTTCTCCCCCTTCCCCTCCTTCTCCCCCTTCCCCTCCTTCTCCCCCTTCCCCTCCTTCTCCCCCTTCCCCTCCTTCTCCCCCTTCCCCTCCTTCTCCCCCTTCCCCTCCTTCTCCCCCTTCCCCTCCTTCTCCCCCTTCCCCTCCTTCTCCCCCTTCCCCTCCTTCTCCCCCTTCCCCTCCTTCTCCCCCTTCCCCTCCTTCTCCCCCTTCCCCTCCTTCTCCCCCTTCCCCTCCTTCTCCCCCTTCCCCTCCTTCTCCCCCTTCCCCTCCTTCTCCCCCTTCCCCTCCTTCTCCCCCTTCCCCTCCTTCTCCCCCTTCCCCTCCTTCTCCCCCTTCCCCTCCTTCTCCCCCTTCCCCTCCTTCTCCCCCTTCCCCTCCTTCTCCCCCTTCCCCTCCTTCTCCCCCTTCCCCTCCTTCTCCCCCTTCCCCTCCTTCTCCCCCTTCCCCTCCTTCTCCCCCTTCCCCTCCTTCTCCCCCTTCCCCTCCTTCTCCCCCTTCCCCTCCTTCTCCCCCTTCCCCTCCTTCTCCCCCTTCCCCTCCTTCTCCCCCTTCCCCTCCTTCTCCCCCTTCCCCTCCTTCTCCCCCTTCCCCTCCTTCTCCCCCTTCCCCTCCTTCTCCCCCTTCCCCTCCTTCTCCCCCTTCCCCTCCTTCTCCCCCTTCCCCTCCTTCTCCCCCTTCCCCTCCTTCTCCCCCTTCCCCTCCTTCTCCCCCTTCCCCTCCTTCTCCCCCTTCCCCTCCTTCTCCCCCTTCCCCTCCTTCTCCCCCTTCCCCTCCTTCTCCCCCTTCCCCTCCTTCTCCCCCTTCCCCTCCTTCTCCCCCTTCCCCTCCTTCTCCCCCTTCCCCTCCTTCTCCCCCTTCCCCTCCTTCTCCCCCTTCCCCTCCTTCTCCCCCTTCCCCTCCTTCTCCCCCTTCCCCTCCTTCTCCCCCTTCCCCTCCTTCTCCCCCTTCCCCTCCTTCTCCCCCTTCCCCTCCTTCTCCCCCTTCCCCTCCTTCTCCCCCTTCCCCTCCTTCTCCCCCTTCCCCTCCTTCTCCCCCTTCCCCTCCTTCTCCCCCTTCCCCTCCTTCTCCCCCTTCCCCTCCTTCTCCCCCTTCCCCTCCTTCTCCCCCTTCCCCTCCTTCTCCCCCTTCCCCTCCTTCTCCCCCTTCCCCTCCTTCTCCCCCTTCCCCTCCTTCTCCCCCTTCCCCTCCTTCTCCCCCTTCCCCTCCTTCTCCCCCTTCCCCTCCTTCTCCCCCTTCCCCTCCTTCTCCCCCTTCCCCTCCTTCTCCCCCTTCCCCTCCTTCTCCCCCTTCCCCTCCTTCTCCCCCTTCCCCTCCTTCTCCCCCTTCCCCTCCTTCTCCCCCTTCCCCTCCTTCTCCCCCTTCCCCTCCTTCTCCCCCTTCCCCTCCTTCTCCCCCTTCCCCTCCTTCTCCCCCTTCCCCTCCTTCTCCCCCTTCCCCTCCTTCTCCCCCTTCCCCTCCTTCTCCCCCTTCCCCTCCTTCTCCCCCTTCCCCTCCTTCTCCCCCTTCCCCTCCTTCTCCCCCTTCCCCTCCTTCTCCCCCTTCCCCTCCTTCTCCCCCTTCCCCTCCTTCTCCCCCTTCCCCTCCTTCTCCCCCTTCCCCTCCTTCTCCCCCTTCCCCTCCTTCTCCCCCTTCCCCTCCTTCTCCCCCTTCCCCTCCTTCTCCCCCTTCCCCTCCTTCTCCCCCTTCCCCTCCTTCTCCCCCTTCCCCTCCTTCTCCCCCTTCCCCTCCTTCTCCCCCTTCCCCTCCTTCTCCCCCTTCCCCTCCTTCTCCCCCTTCCCCTCCTTCTCCCCCTTCCCCTCCTTCTCCCCCTTCCCCTCCTTCTCCCCCTTCCCCTCCTTCTCCCCCTTCCCCTCCTTCTCCCCCTTCCCCTCCTTCTCCCCCTTCCCCTCCTTCTCCCCCTTCCCCTCCTTCTCCCCCTTCCCCTCCTTCTCCCCCTTCCCCTCCTTCTCCCCCTTCCCCTCCTTCTCCCCCTTCCCCTCCTTCTCCCCCTTCCCCTCCTTCTCCCCCTTCCCCTCCTTCTCCCCCTTCCCCTCCTTCTCCCCCTTCCCCTCCTTCTCCCCCTTCCCCTCCTTCTCCCCCTTCCCCTCCTTCTCCCCCTTCCCCTCCTTCTCCCCCTTCCCCTCCTTCTCCCCCTTCCCCTCCTTCTCCCCCTTCCCCTCCTTCTCCCCCTTCCCCTCCTTCTCCCCCTTCCCCTCCTTCTCCCCCTTCCCCTCCTTCTCCCCCTTCCCCTCCTTCTCCCCCTTCCCCTCCTTCTCCCCCTTCCCCTCCTTCTCCCCCTTCCCCTCCTTCTCCCCCTTCCCCTCCTTCTCCCCCTTCCCCTCCTTCTCCCCCTTCCCCTCCTTCTCCCCCTTCCCCTCCTTCTCCCCCTTCCCCTCCTTCTCCCCCTTCCCCTCCTTCTCCCCCTTCCCCTCCTTCTCCCCCTTCCCCTCCTTCTCCCCCTTCCCCTCCTTCTCCCCCTTCCCCTCCTTCTCCCCCTTCCCCTCCTTCTCCCCCTTCCCCTCCTTCTCCCCCTTCCCCTCCTTCTCCCCCTTCCCCTCCTTCTCCCCCTTCCCCTCCTTCTCCCCCTTCCCCTCCTTCTCCCCCTTCCCCTCCTTCTCCCCCTTCCCCTCCTTCTCCCCCTTCCCCTCCTTCTCCCCCTTCCCCTCCTTCTCCCCCTTCCCCTCCTTCTCCCCCTTCCCCTCCTTCTCCCCCTTCCCCTCCTTCTCCCCCTTCCCCTCCTTCTCCCCCTTCCCCTCCTTCTCCCCCTTCCCCTCCTTCTCCCCCTTCCCCTCCTTCTCCCCCTTCCCCTCCTTCTCCCCCTTCCCCTCCTTCTCCCCCTTCCCCTCCTTCTCCCCCTTCCCCTCCTTCTCCCTCTTCACCTCCTTCTCCCTCTTCGACTCTTTCTTCCTCTTCGCTTCACCTCCTCCCTCTTCGCTTCCTTCTCCCACTTCGCCTCCTTCTCCCCCTTCGTCTACTTCTCCCCCTTCACCTCCTTCTCCCTCTTCACCTCCTTCT
>NW_017309122.1:97526-98394 GCF_000935625.1 Nanorana parkeri | reverse complement strand
TTAATAAAAAGATTAGCAGCAGTGACCAGTCTTTATTACAGTAGGGGGGCGGAGACAAGACCAGGCACCCTGGCGGCACCACACGTCTCACTCTGGATCTCTATATGCAGCAGTAGTAGAATTATTCCAATTTACGAGCAGTCGTCATAGTAATGAGCTGGGCCCCGGGGGCTTCTGGGTAATCATATACAGGGGGGACCGTCCTGATTGGAGGAGCCGCTCCGGGATTGAAGTGGGATTCCAGCTCTCCTCTCAACGTCCTCGCTTGACAAGGCCGCGGCAAGAACAAAGAGCGCCTAATGAAGGAGGCGATGGGATCAGGACGCAGGGAACGCGTATTCATTATAAAACAAAGCGCGGGGCGGCGGGCCGACCTCCGGGGGAAATGAAGGTCACGCCGGGGGATATTTTTACACCAACGTCATTTATTTTACTCTTATTTTCAGCCCGGACACAGACGAGGATTGGGAGAAGGCAAATTATTTTTTCTTTGGTAATTGCGTAAGTGAATAATGTGCGGCGATGACGGCGGTGGTTTAGGCAGCGGTGACGGCGGTGGTGGGGGCAGCCGTGTTGGTTTAGGCAGCGGTGACGCCAGTGGTGGAGGTGGGGGCAGCGGTGACGCCAGTGGTGGGGGCAGCGTCGCCTGCAACAAAGAGGAGCGGAAACCACCATGAGAAATGTAACAAACAAAAGCGATAGAGTGAGAAGAAGTACAATGTATCAGCTGTTATCGTCACCTGGAAGTCATTGATGATTGATAATGTTACATGCGTTGTGTCTATGAGGTCATCAATAGACCCCACAGCAAATCCCTAGGCAAAGCTTTTGCGCAAGAGCAGGAAAAAGTTGGAACCCCCATCGCCCG
>NW_017309122.1:94092-96754 GCF_000935625.1 Nanorana parkeri | reverse complement strand
CATGAAAAAGTTGGACCCCCCATCGCCCGGCACAACCCCCCCCACCACCCGGCGTCAAGTTTTACTGTTTCATTTAGTGTCCCCTCCACTTCCTGTTCCAGAGACACCGCAAGGAAGTAAGAGGAAATCTTAGCATTTTAGATGCATCTACATTGACATCGGCTGAAATCAGCCGTACATCGAAGTGCACTTCTTCTGAGCCGATCCGACATCTGGATCGGCTGAACCGAACCTTCGGAAGCTCACTCGCTGCCGCTCGCCCCCATTCTCCGAGCGGCATTCAGCTCGGCTACTCTGCCCAGTGCCTCCTTTTTTTTTAAAAATGGAAAAAAAAAAATTGGGCGGAGCTAGCAGTGACATCTAGCTCTTCCCAACTGTTTCCTTGTAGCAGTCTTGTAGCAGGTCCTGGCCAATGAATACCAATTGGCAGGAGCCGGCTGTGACATCACGGCCGGCTCCGCCCACTAAAATGACTGTCAGTCATTTTGGTGTCACCCCTGCAATGGTGTCACCCGGGTGCGGGCCCTCCTTGTGATGCCACTGGGCATCACCCTCCTGGCTTTTCAGTGTGGTAGGGGTGTACAAATCACAAGTAGATGAAAAAGAAATCATCAATGTTCTGTATATGGTCGGTATAATATTCAGTGTATTATGTGATTTCTTCTTTCATCCATTTGGCCGGAGTATCAGATTTGGGGGATCGCCGTCAGGCGCTGGCGGGGGGTTCATTGAACAGCGGAGAGACATCTGCTGTATTCAGCTGAGCTGAAGAGCGCTCAGCTCCAAGATGTAATAAGAATGATAAAAAGCTCCATAGTTAACCCCAGCAGACCCTGCAGACCGGCACCATCTCATCTCCTTCATATCTGTATAAGTTCTCAATGAGCAGCAGAAACGGGTGAGAGAAGCATTACCGTACCGCATGATGTGCCAGAGATAAGAAAAAATGGGGGAAGCTCCAAATATTGTAATGTAAGATAATATGAGATCCATGGCTGGGATGCTGACACGTCTCTCCTTCATTTCCTTCTCGGCGCTGCATTGAGGAAAATACGACATGACTGTTGTAATCCGGCTGAGCCGTCTATGGAAGGAGAAGCAGACCCAGCATCGTATATACAATATATTTGCATGCTGAGTAATGTGTCAGTGTAACCATTGCTGGTATCATTTCCTCTCGCAGAGATCACAGGACTCCCCCTGACAATGCCTCCGTCTGCTTTGCTCTGCAGGAGGATGGTGCCATCTTTATTCAGGCATCATGCTGGTTTAGTGAAAGGTCCACTTTAAAGGAGAACTATGGGGTCAGGGCTTTTCCCCATAGTTCTCCTTAGGGTAACGGGAGGACACAAACTAGCGTCCTCCCGTTACCCTAGGCTCAGTATATAGGGAGCTACAGCTCGCGGTATACTGAGACGCCGCAGCTGAAGCGGATCCCGACAATTATGTCTGGATCCGCCCAGCTGCGTGAGTGACAGCTGGCTCCGCCTATCTAGAGGCAGAGCCAGCTGTACCCGCCCCCTCCCCCATCCGTTCTGCCAGTCAGCGCTGGAGGATCGGAGCGGGGAGGGGGGAATCCAGCCCCTCCCCTGTCACGGCAGAGAGCCGTGACAGGATTGAGAGGTGAGCGAATGCCGGTATGTGTTGGCTCACTCCCGGATCTACTGAGCCGACCTGGGACAGTCTCATTGTCACAGGTCGGCTAGAACTATGAGGTGAGTGAAAAGCACCCCCCCCCCCCCCCCATACTTCTCCTTTAATATGAATGGTTAGAATGGTATGTGCTGTCCATGGTGCTGATGAACTGAAAACCCCCAAAAATCAGTGTGCCCCCCCTCTTTCATCCCCGGCCCAGCCTGGCCTAGCCCCCTGCTATAATGACTCCCTACTGAATTCTCCTTATTGTTGGGAAGAAATGAGGATCTTTGGCTGGTGTGCTAAAATTAGGGATCCCCAACAGTGTCTGATGCTGATACAAGAAGGCTCTATGATATTGACACCCTGTATGCCCAGGGAGGGAGTGTTACCATAGACATCACTCAACATCATTGCGATCACATCTAATATGGTGTAGGAGGTAGTAATGTCACAGGGAGCCCTTGTGGCCCTTCCTCAGAGGATCAATATAGATGCAGTGCATTGGACTGCTGCTTTGACGTACCACTAGACTGAGACTTTATTTACAGAATTGTAGACACACACTGAAGGTTTGATACCACCTCTTCTTCCTGCCAAGTCAATTACCTGCCTGCAGACCCAAGGCTTGATGAGGAGGAACCCTGTTGCCATGAAGACCATTTTTTGCACCTAACAACCTCCTGAAACGGTTTTTTGCTCTCCTTTTCTTCTTCACTCTAGGTTCCTCGGTGCGTAGGGGGAAACCTAACTGGGAGAAACCCAATACTGACCCTACTGAACCTGTTCTTCATTAAGATCTTATGGGTATGATGGGTTGAGGGAAACTTGCTTTAGAAGCAGCCCAATATCGACCCTACTGAACCTGCTTTTCTCCACTTCATTAGGACCTTAGAAGTTCCTCAGATCCAGCACCAGCCAACCCTTTACCCCAGAATTCCTGTAGCTCAAAAAAAACAGTCCTGAGACTGAACTCCCCCCCCCCCCCCCCCTCCCCCCCTCAATACCTACGGGGGGGGGGCGACCC
>NW_017309122.1:73326-93978 GCF_000935625.1 Nanorana parkeri | reverse complement strand
GTGCTGCCCTAGGAAAGACTAAACCCGACGACCCCCCCCCCCCCCCCCCTTACCTCCCTTAAGTATCCCAGGGGGGGGGAACCCATTAGGGGATGTGGAAGACAGACAACACCAAGGAAGGCAATGTAGACACACACTGAATGTTTGATACCACATCTTCTTTCTACTGAGGAAATTACCTGTCTGCTGACCCAAGGCTTGTTGAGGAGGAACCCTGTTGCCATGAAGACCATTTTTTGCTCCTCAAACTGTTTTTTGCTCTCCATTTCTTCTTCACTCTAGGTTCTTCGGTGGGTAGAGGGAAACCTAAGTGGGAGAAACCCAATACTGACCCTACTGAACCTGCACTTCTTCATTAAGATCTTATGGGTATGATGGGTAGAGGGAAACTTGATTTGGGAGCAGCCCAGTACCGACCCTACTGAACCTGCTTTTCTCCACTTCATTAGGACCTCAGAAGTTCCTCAGATCCAGCACCAGCCAAACCTTTCTCCCCAGAATTCCTGGTGCTCCAAAAACCATCCCTCATCCGCTGGAGACTGAACTGTGTCCCTCCTCTTAGTACCCCGGTGGGGGGGGGGGACCCATTGTGGGATGTGGAAGACAGACAGCCCCAGATGAAGAGCCTCCCCAAGGCACGTAGAAGTTTTTGTTTGGACGAGTTCCTCAACGTTTATTACGTTTACTTTCCCCGGGAAGGAACCTATAATAGAAAGTTTATCGTTTCATTTGATCATTTTGTTCTCATTATCTCGCATGGGCTTATTTGCGGCTCGGAAACATTCCGGGAAGAGGCGCGCGGCAGTCGCCGCCGCCAAAGCAAAGTTCTGAATAATAATTTTTTTCCCCGGAGCCATCTCCTTCCAAAATGAAAAATAAATGTAATATCTATTTCTGGGTTATTATGAATTATTAGCGAGAGAAGAAAGTCGCACCGTTTGCAGCGCCGAGGCTTCACACGCGGGGCATTAAACAGAAGACGCATTAAAACATTTATCAAGGCGTTCAAAATATGCTTAGTGCTGATGGCGGAAATTTCCTCAGAAGGTGATTAGAGAGTCGGCTTCATGCAACACGTCGGAGACATAAAACGTGAAGAGAATTACAAATAAAAAACTCCGGTATGAAGATCGCACATTAAAAATGCAGACGTGCCGTTGAAGTGTATCACAGAACTCGTCTGCACTCCCAGCTTTCAGAGTGCAGTGGCCAGGAGTATTTAACACAGAGTAAGAGTCTTCCCTCTGCACCAATTCCAAACCCTCCCCAGCACAAATCCCCCCCGAACAAAGTACACCCAACACAAATTTCCACGCTCAGTATTTGGCAATTGGTGGAGTTTCCTATGTGATGGCAAACTTATGACTATAAGAAGTTATTACAAAGGGACATTTATGAGGTCTAGAAACATAAACTATGGGGGGGAACTCATAACAAAAACACAGCAAAAAAAGGGGTCCAAGCCGACCGGGTCCTATATGTCACGCAATGCAATTTGGATACATGTATCTTTTGCAGCTGACACCAATGTAGTGCAGGCAGTGCACAGGGAACATCAATACTGGTCATCAATGTGAGAGGGCCTTTCCCTACTGAACACCAACTTAGGGTTACTAAACCAGAACTCTAGTGCCCCTTAGATTGGCCATCTGTGTAGAAATCCCCTGTTACATTGGTAGTCAGTGGGAGAAGTATTCCCTTACATTAGTGGTCAGGAGAGGTGTGCCCCCTTACATTAGTGGTCAGGAGAGGTGTGCCCCCTTACATTGGTGGTCAGTAGAGATGGGCTCCCTTACATATGTGGTCAGGTGAGGTGTGCCCCCCTACATTAGTGGTCAGAAGAGATGTACCGCCTTGCATATATAGTCAGGAGAGGTGTGCCCCCTTACATTAGTGGTCAGTAGAGGTGTGCCCCCTTACATATGTGGTCAGAAGAGGTGTGTCCCCTTACATATGTGGTCAGTAGAGGTGTGTCCCCTTACATATGTGGTCAGTAGAGGTGTGCACCCTTACATTGGTAGTCAGTAGAGGTGTGTCACCTTACATTAATGGTCAGTAGTGGTGTGCCCCCTTACAATAATGGTCAGTAGAGATGGGCCCCCTTACATTGGTGTTTAGTAGAGGTGTGCCACCTTACATTAATGGTCAGTAGAGATGGGCCCCCTTACATTGGTGGTCAGTAGAGGTGTGCCCCCTTACATTGGTGGTCAGTAGCGATGTTCCCCCTTACATATGTGTTCAGTAGAGGTGTGCCCCCTTACATTAATGGTCAGTAGAGGTGTGCCCCCTTACATTGGTGGTCAGTAGAGATGGGCCCCCTTACATTGGTGGGTCAGTAGATGTGTGCCCCCTCACATTAATGGTCAGTAGAGATGTTCCCCCTTACATTAATGGTCAGTAGAGATGGGCCCCCTTACATTGGTGGGTCAGTAGATGTGTGCCCCCTCACATTAATGGTCAGTAGAGATGTTCCCCCTTACATTAATGGTCAGTAGAGATGGGCCCCCTTACATTGGTGGGTCAGTAGATGTGTGCCCCCTCACATTAATGGTCAGTAGAGATGTTCCCCCTTACATTAATGGTCAGTAGAGATGGGCCCCCTTACATTGGTGGGTCAGTAGATGTGTGCCCCCTCACATTAATGGTCAGTAGAGATGTTCCCCCTTACATTAATGGTCAGTAGAGATGGGCCCCCTTACATTGGTGGGTCAGTAGATGTGTGCCCCCTCACATTAATGGTCAGTAGAGATGTTCCCCCTTACATTAATGGTCAGTAGAGATGGGCCCCCTTACATTGGTGGGTCAGTAGATGTGTGCCCCCTCACATTAATGGTCAGTAGAGATGTTCCCCCTTACATTAATGGTCAGTAGAGATGGGCCCCCTTACATTGGTGGGTCAGTAGATGTGTGCCCCCTCACATTAATGGTCAGTAGAGATGTTCCCCCTTACATTAATGGTCAGTAGAGATGGGCCCCCTTACATTGGTGGGTCAGTAGATGTGTGCCCCCTCACATTAATGGTCAGTAGAGATGTTCCCCCTTACATTAATGGTCAGTAGAGATGGGCCCCCTTACATTGGTGGGTCAGTAGATGTGTGCCCCCTCACATTAATGGTCAGTAGAGATGTTCCCCCTTACATTAATGGTCAGTAGAGATGGGCCCCCTTACATTGGTGGGTCAGTAGATGTGTGCCCCCTCACATTAATGGTCAGTAGAGATGTTCCCCCTTACATTAATGGTCAGTAGAGATGGGCCCCCTTACATTGGTGGGTCAGTAGATGTGTGCCCCCTCACATTAATGGTCAGTAGAGATGTTCCCCCTTACATTAATGGTCAGTAGAGATGGGCCCCCTTACATTGGTGGGTCAGTAGATGTGTGCCCCCTCACATTAATGGTCAGTAGAGATGTTCCCCCTTACATTAATGGTCAGTAGAGATGGGCCCCCTTACATTGGTGGGTCAGTAGATGTGTGCCCCCTCACATTAATGGTCAGTAGAGATGTTCCCCCTTACATTAATGGTCAGTAGAGATGGGCCCCCTTACATTGGTGGGTCAGTAGATGTGTGCCCCCTCACATTAATGGTCAGTAGAGATGTTCCCCCTTACATTAATGGTCAGTAGAGATGGGCCCCCTTACATTGGTGGGTCAGTAGATGTGTGCCCCCTCACATTAATGGTCAGTAGAGATGTTCCCCCTTACATTAATGGTCAGTAGAGATGGGCCCCCTTACATTGGTGGGTCAGTAGATGTGTGCCCCCTCACATTAATGGTCAGTAGAGATGTTCCCCCTTACATTAATGGTCAGTAGAGATGGGCCCCCTTACATTGGTGGGTCAGTAGATGTGTGCCCCCTCACATTAATGGTCAGTAGAGATGTTCCCCCTTACATTAATGGTCAGTAGAGATGGGCCCCCTTACATTGGTGGGTCAGTAGATGTGTGCCCCCTCACATTAATGGTCAGTAGAGATGTTCCCCCTTACATTAATGGTCAGTAGAGATGGGCCCCCTTACATTGGTGGGTCAGTAGATGTGTGCCCCCTCACATTAATGGTCAGTAGAGATGTTCCCCCTTACATTAATGGTCAGTAGAGATGGGCCCCCTTACATTGGTGGGTCAGTAGATGTGTGCCCCCTCACATTAATGGTCAGTAGAGATGTTCCCCCTTACATTAATGGTCAGTAGAGATGGGCCCCCTTACATTGGTGGGTCAGTAGATGTGTGCCCCCTCACATTAATGGTCAGTAGAGATGTTCCCCCTTACATTAATGGTCAGTAGAGATGGGCCCCCTTACATTGGTGGGTCAGTAGATGTGTGCCCCCTCACATTAATGGTCAGTAGAGATGTTCCCCCTTACATTAATGGTCAGTAGAGATGGGCCCCCTTACATTGGTGGGTCAGTAGATGTGTGCCCCCTCACATTAATGGTCAGTAGAGATGTTCCCCCTTACATTAATGGTCAGTAGAGATGGGCCCCCTTACATTGGTGGGTCAGTAGATGTGTGCCCCCTCACATTAATGGTCAGTAGAGATGTTCCCCCTTACATTAATGGTCAGTAGAGATGGGCCCCCTTACATTGGTGGGTCAGTAGATGTGTGCCCCCTCACATTAATGGTCAGTAGAGATGTTCCCCCTTACATTAATGGTCAGTAGAGATGGGCCCCCTTACATTGGTGGGTCAGTAGATGTGTGCCCCCTCACATTAATGGTCAGTAGAGATGTTCCCCCTTACATTAATGGTCAGTAGAGATGGGCCCCCTTACATTGGTGGGTCAGTAGATGTGTGCCCCCTCACATTAATGGTCAGTAGAGATGTTCCCCCTTACATTAATGGTCAGTAGAGATGGGCCCCCTTACATTGGTGGGTCAGTAGATGTGTGCCCCCTCACATTAATGGTCAGTAGAGATGTTCCCCCTTACATTAATGGTCAGTAGAGATGGGCCCCCTTACATTGGTGGGTCAGTAGATGTGTGCCCCCTCACATTAATGGTCAGTAGAGATGTTCCCCCTTACATTAATGGTCAGTAGAGATGGGCCCCCTTACATTGGTGGGTCAGTAGATGTGTGCCCCCTCACATTAATGGTCAGTAGAGATGTTCCCCCTTACATTAATGGTCAGTAGAGATGGGCCCCCTTACATTGGTGGGTCAGTAGATGTGTGCCCCCTCACATTAATGGTCAGTAGAGATGTTCCCCCTTACATTAATGGTCAGTAGAGATGGGCCCCCTTACATTGGTGGGTCAGTAGATGTGTGCCCCCTCACATTAATGGTCAGTAGAGATGTTCCCCCTTACATTAATGGTCAGTAGAGATGGGCCCCCTTACATTGGTGGGTCAGTAGATGTGTGCCCCCTCACATTAATGGTCAGTAGAGATGTTCCCCCTTACATTAATGGTCAGTAGAGATGGGCCCCCTTACATTGGTGGGTCAGTAGATGTGTGCCCCCTCACATTAATGGTCAGTAGAGATGTTCCCCCTTACATTAATGGTCAGTAGAGATGGGCCCCCTTACATTGGTGGGTCAGTAGATGTGTGCCCCCTCACATTAATGGTCAGTAGAGATGTTCCCCCTTACATTAATGGTCAGTAGAGATGGGCCCCCTTACATTGGTGGGTCAGTAGATGTGTGCCCCCTCACATTAATGGTCAGTAGAGATGTTCCCCCTTACATTAATGGTCAGTAGAGATGGGCCCCCTTACATTGGTGGGTCAGTAGATGTGTGCCCCCTCACATTAATGGTCAGTAGAGATGTTCCCCCTTACATTAATGGTCAGTAGAGATGGGCCCCCTTACATTGGTGGGTCAGTAGATGTGTGCCCCCTCACATTAATGGTCAGTAGAGATGTTCCCCCTTACATTAATGGTCAGTAGAGATGGGCCCCCTTACATTGGTGGGTCAGTAGATGTGTGCCCCCTCACATTAATGGTCAGTAGAGATGTTCCCCCTTACATTAATGGTCAGTAGAGATGGGCCCCCTTACATTGGTGGGTCAGTAGATGTGTGCCCCCTCACATTAATGGTCAGTAGAGATGTTCCCCCTTACATTAATGGTCAGTAGAGATGGGCCCCCTTACATTGGTGGGTCAGTAGATGTGTGCCCCCTCACATTAATGGTCAGTAGAGATGTTCCCCCTTACATTAATGGTCAGTAGAGATGGGCCCCCTTACATTGGTGGGTCAGTAGATGTGTGCCCCCTCACATTAATGGTCAGTAGAGATGTTCCCCCTTACATTAATGGTCAGTAGAGATGGGCCCCCTTACATTGGTGGGTCAGTAGATGTGTGCCCCCTCACATTAATGGTCAGTAGAGATGTTCCCCCTTACATTAATGGTCAGTAGAGATGGGCCCCCTTACATTGGTGGTCAGTAGAGGTGTGCCCCCTTACATTTGTTGTCAGTAGAGGTGTGCCCCATCACATTAATGGTCAGTAGAGATGTTCCCCCTTACATTAATGGTCAGTAGAGATGGGCCCCCTTACATTGGTGGGTCAGTAGATGTGTGCCCCCTCACATTAATGGTCAGTAGAGATGTTCCCACTTACATTTGTGGTCAATAGAGGTGTGCCCCCTTACATTGGTGGTCAGTAGAGGTGTGCCCCCTTACATTTGTTGTCAGCAGAGGTGTGTCACCTTACATATGTGGTCAGTAGAGGTGTGCCCCCCTACATTAATGGCTGGTAGAGGTGGGCCCCTTACATCGCTGGCCAGTGGGAGAACCTATCCTTTACATTAGTGGTCAGAAAGGAGTGCCCTCTTCCAGTGGTGGCCAATTGGCAAGTGTCCTATTGCATTGATGGTGAGTGGAGAAGGACCTCAGTAGTAGAATTATGCCCATATGAATGTATCATTTATTTGCACTATATTAGGCCGAGGAGAAGGATGCCACGATGGGGTTCTGTCTTATGGAATGACCCAGCAATCTCAAGAGTTCTACAGAGAAGTAAATTTTAGCAGCGAGAAGGGAACAGACCCCTGTGGTTTCCTCTACAGAATGAGGCAGATTAAGGTGATTTGCCCATTTCTCGTACGTCTTGTCTGCAATGGTAGTAGTGACGTTTTTGGTCATTTTTCTTCTCTTCTAGCCCGGCGTCTTCAGAGATTCTCATGATCGCGGCATGTTGTGTGAAGATGAATTAGATTGATGCCGAGTTTATTCTCCGCTTAGATGGTGTATAATAGAGGAAATCTTTTCATGCGGAGATCGTTCTCCGAGACGTTCTTCTCTGTGCACCTGAGCGAGGCCGAGCTGATCCCTCCAGCTGGGAGGACGTCAGATGAAGACAGACATTTATCTGAGGTCCCAGCTTGAGCTGTCTTTAAAATAACGGATTTCTGGTAATGATGCCGACTTCCCCATCAAGGACCCCCCGGCTGATGAGGTGGAGTGCGGCCTACCTGCTCGTTAGTAGTAGTTCCTCGCGGGTTTTTTCTCTATGTGTGTCTTTATCGCCAAAAAAAAGACGTTCCTACAGTTTTCTCAGGAGACCTTTTTAGGCGTTAAGGGGAGCGTGTGATCTGAAATCATTACCAAGCGGCTCAACCAATTTTATAACTAATTAGTGAGGTGTGCAGGCCCGGCGCTAGCGCAAGGCAAGTAAGGCGGCTGCAGGTGAGGGCGGAAAAAACAGGGCATTTTGACAAGTACTTGTACTTGTCAAAATGCCCAGATGTTTGCGTTTAAGGTTTTTTTTTTTTCACTTACTACCCCACCTGGAGCTCCTCCCACCGGACCAGCGCTGACTTGCCGCTGCTCTCCCGCACCGAAGGTAAGTGAAAAAAAAACCAAAAAACATAGCGCAAACATCGGGGCATTTTGACAAGTACTTGTCAAAATGCCCTGTTTTTACAGGGGGTGGGGTCGGGATCGGGGGGGCGCAAAAATGCACCTTGCCCACCTTGACTAGAATCCTAGCACCGGCCCTGGAGGTGTGAATAGTTGGTGGTGACCAATTTGTGGAAATTTTGGCAAAATTAGCCTTTGACTAGCTAATGCCTGTTTGGCCATTTCACGCAGTGGTTCCTTTACCACTTCAAGTCCGCGGTGTTACACCCCCTTCCCATCCCGGCCATTTTTCAGTATTCAGTGCTGCGGTACTTTGACTGACATTAATTCCGTCATGCAGCGCTGCACTGAAATACATTTTATACCTTTTTTTTGGGGACAGATAGAGCTTTCTTTTGGTGGTATTTATTCACCACTGCGGTATTTTATTTTTTACTATATTAAGGGAAAATTACCGAATTTAAAAAAAAAAACAGTTTCCCCTATATTAAATGATAAAACATTTATTATTGCCCAATTTTTTGATAAAATATAAAAGGCGGGGTCACGTCGGGTAAAAAGACACCAAACATGTCAAGCCTTAAAATTGCGCGCGTGAAACCTCAAAAAACTGCAATACCCAAAATTGGCCATAGGCGACGCTTTAAAAGCTTTTACCGCTCATCAGTTTAGTGTTATCGGTGATTGATGGCCCTACAAATGATTGCCTTGGGACTTAAAAATGTTTAAACTTTTTTATGTGACTTTTTTATTTTTTTACTCTGCCAGCACATACACGTGATCGGCAGGCTATAGAGCCGCCAATCGTGTGTATGTGAAACAGCCGGTAACGGCTCTTTGTATTAAACTTTTTTTTCTGACCGTGCCTAGCGTGCGGGAGCAACCCCCAAATGCGAGTCCATCGTCCGTCCGTTTTTTTTGCAACGGGCGGACGGCAACAGGTTAAAGGAGAACAATGGCGTCAGGGCTTTTCCCCATAGTTCTCCTAAGGGTCACGGGAAGACACAAACTAACGTCCTCCCGTCACCCAAAGCTCAGTATATAGGGAGCTACAGCTCGCGGTATACTGAGACGCCAGGACGGATCCCGGCATTACTGTCCAGATCCACCCAGCTGCGTGAGTGACAGCTGGCTCTGCCTATCTAGAGGCAGAGCCAGCTGTACCCGCCCCTCCCCCGTCCGTTTCTCCAGTCTGCTATGGAGGATCGGAGCGGGGACATGATCGAGAAGTGAGTGAGCGACGGTATGTGTTCACTCACCTCCCGATCTACTGAGCAGACCTGTGTTGATTTTCAGTTCGGGGTTCCCTACGCCAGCAGCGCTGCTTAAATGGCTTCGTGCACCCTAAAAGCAGCAAGCAGGCTGGAGGCTTGAATAGTTATCTTAAAGATTCCTGCACCCCCCCCCATCAACATGCTAATGGCATGTTTAAATAAAACTTTTCAATTTTGATCACACACCTTATTTTAGACTCAGTACTTCTTTTTGCAATGCAGGCTGGTGGGAGGAGCCAGCGGGGAGCTGTATATAGCATCCAGAACACATCACAGCACCCGGCCTCAACAGTTCTCTCAAGAGCCCTCAGGCCTGATACAAGCATTGGGCCGGCTCTTGGAAAGAGTTATGCCAATATCAAAATGCTTCAATGGGTGGGCATCAGGGTAATGCCCACATGGGATGCCGAGCCTCCATGCTCCTTGGCTCCATCTAGTGGCCATCTTGGCCTGCAAATCTACAACCTAGACATTTGCAGAGCTGTTCGCTCTGGGAATGTTTTATAAATACTCCAAGGGTTGCCACCTTTTCTTCACGTGAAACCCGAACACTCTAGCGACGTGCTGAAATTTTTAGGGGAAAATGAGTCTTGGCTTATTCATATGGAAATATTACAGGTGACACTATTTTCAGTTGGGGGGGGGGCCCAGTAGCCCCTATCTTAATTTTGGTTGCCCTCGTCTGTCTGACATCTTGTGTCCTGGTTTCAGCTGCCATGAAACCCGGACACAGCATTCAAAACCCGGACTGTCAGGGTGAATCTTGGACAGGTAGCAACCCTAAATACACCCCTGAGGGTTCCACACATGGAAGAGCTCACATAACGATGTCAGATCTGTTGGGTTAATAATGAACTTTGCTGTCTGACGGAACGTCCATCAGAGAGACCCTTCCGGAGACAAGCCGAGGTGTGATGAATATGTCATGGCGCCATGTCCAGTGATCTGTGAGAGCCTGCATGTGGTGGACGGTCCTCGCCGGCGGGAGATCTCCGATATGTCCTCACCAGCAGCTGCTCCCCCTCTCTTCCTCGAGGATTAGAGCTGAAATAAGAATGTATCTGGTAATGGTGACTTTAAAATATCGGAGTGAGATGCTACCGCAGATGTCTTCTTATCACAGCGATATTCCCAATACTTTATTGATCCGTTGATCAATAGCTTTGGGCAAATGTTCTCACCTCACTGGTGGAGCGGCCTATCAAAGGGTCAAAGGAGACTACGGCTGTTGGGTGCCGGTCTACAACTAACTGGTATTTTGCTGAAGATTAGATGTCGGAAAGCCTAACCCGGAACCAACCATCAGAACCAGCTGGTCCATACAACCTATGGGTACTTTAGGAGACCAGAGCCCCATTACGGGAGATGAGGCTACACCCCCACAAGAGGAATGGCCAAAGGGGAATGTATCTGGTAATGGTGACATTAAAATATCGGAGTGAGATGCCACCACAGATATCTTCTTATCACAGCGATATTCCCAATACTTCATTGATCCATTGATCAATAGCTTTGGGCAAATGTTCTCAGATTAGACTGCGAGAGGGCAGAAGAGGCCTGCAGGCTTGACCTGACACCGAGGTGCCAATGAGCTCCTGACATGTCCAGTAGGCTTTGGGCAAATGTCACCTCACTGGTGGAGCGGCCTATCAAGGCTCTTTGAGACTGCGGCTGTTGGGTGCCGAACCGTCTACAACTAACTGGTATTTTGCTGAAGATTAGAGGGATTATGTCAAAATATTAATGGCAGAGAGATGAAAGTGATCCCTTCTGACCGTGTTTTGAGCTACGTACAGAAACGAAGTGCCCAGTGCCCTAGTTGTACTCAACCAACCCAAAAAATGGTTATATGGGGCCTGCCCATCATGGTCAGGAAGTGCTTGGATTTGCACTGATGTCAGAAAGCCTAACCCTGACCCAACCATCAGAACCAGCTGCTCCATACAAACTATGGCCACTTTAGGAGACCAGAGCCCCATCACAGGAGATGAGGCTACACCCCCACCTCCAACCCAATACTGAACCCTACGAACTAAGACTGGGATGCCATTAAAGTTCATGTGCGTGTAAAGGCGTCCCAATACATTTGGTAATATAGCGTAAATAGACACATGGAGAGTAGGGATCTCTCCAGCTGCCTCTTCTTTCTCTCTATATACAGTATACTGAGATTGGGGGATACAATAGAAATAAACGCGTCATTCTTTCTCTTTAATAAATACAATTCTCAGACGGATTTCCTCGTTTTCTTCACCATTTTGGCACTGTGACCTCATCGCTCTCCCGGAATTATCCGGAATGTCTGGGTATAAATCCGGGATTGTCCATTTTCACACACTGTAGTTCTACGCCAAGACCCGGATTACACTAAGGAGCTTATTGCACAACTCGGTGTGAGGAGCCAGGAACGTGCGTCCCCGCCACGCCGGCCAGTCATCGGTCAGGTGACGTCACACAGGCACTCGCTGCGCTATTCAGTGGATGGAGCGGGTTGTAGTGATGAAGGATTATCATTGCGACATTTCACCAACCCACAAAGATGTCCTACAGCTGGGAGGAGTCCTACAAACCCATCACCTGTATCATGTCTGCAGTCTCTGACCATCTCCTGTACTATGTCTGTAGTCTCTGACTGTCTCCTGTACTATGTCTGCAGTCTCTGACCATCTCCTGTATCATGTCCGCAGTCTCTGACCATCTCCTGTATCATGTCTGCAGTCTCTGACCATCTCCTGTATCATGTCTGCAGTCTCTGACCATCTCCTGTATCATGTCTGCAGTCTCTGACTATGTCCTGTATCATGTCTGCAGTCTCTGACCATCTCCTGTATCATGTCTGCAGTCTCTGACCATCTCCTGTATCATGTCGGCAGTCTCTGACCATCTCCTGTATCATGTCTGCAGTCTCTGACCATCTCCTGTATCATGTCTGCAGTCTCTGACCATCTCCTCTACTATGTCTGCAGTCTCTGACCGTCTCCTTTAGCTTGTCTGCAGTCTCTGACCGTCTCCTGTATCATGTCTGCGGTCTCTGACCATCTCCTGTACTATGTGTGCACTCTCTGACCATCTCCTGTACCATGTCTGCAGTCTCTGACAATCTTCTGCCACCCTTTGGTGATTTTAGGGGTCACAGTTGAGCCCCTCTTTATCTAGTAAGTCTGTCACTAATTTTTTGAGGTCTGTTATTCTTTACAAGAACATGTTCCCTGAGCAGTGCGGGAAAATTGAAGCCACATTAGCTGAAATGGGTAATTTTGCAGCAAAACGATGTCCCTTGTTTCTGGTCTCTATCAGACGCTGGCAGTGAAGGGGTGAGCGGGGAGCGCAGGGTGAGGAGGATTAGCTGGATGGGACTAGAAAGACGGAGCCCTGCCATCTGCTGCCCACGTTCTGCATTTTCCTGAATCTGCCGGGTGGAAGGACGAGGGAGACGGCATCCATGTCATAGTAAAAGTAACCCCTTCCTCACCCCCCGACCCCAACACATGGAGTGTATTCAACCCTGACCGGGATCTGCTCTTAATGACTCCCTGAATTCCGGGGTCTGTACACCCGCTGTGCCCATCAGTTTTGTTTCCAGGTACAATGTAATAATAATAAAGTTTCAGTCTTGCGGAACGTTTGCTTTCCATGTGGTCCGATCTTCTCCCTCCTCTTCCTTCTATCATCGGATTCTTATCAGATACTTGGTATAAAAATGATTCAACGTTTTATAAATCTCGATGTTATCGCGCCACCAAACGCTGCGCCGGAGGGCGACTCGAAGATCCCCCTGTCAGCTTTGAAGAGTTAGCGGAGGCGATGGGCATGGAAGGATGGCGGGCGATGGCGAGGACGCGGCCCGAGAACATGAAAGCCTTTCATCCCCGTATTGTGGCGGCTTTTTTTTGCGTGTGATGGAAAGCAGGAGGGGGGAGGGGGGTCTGCTGAAATATTAATCGGCGGGGGACATGATAAGCGATGGAGCCTGGTGGCCAAATTTCCAAGAACATCGCGGATGAATAATTTATACACGGAGCGCGCTGCCAGCATGGAGAGCTGTAGGTGAGCTCGGCGCGGGGAGGACGGGCCTACCAGGGCGAGAAGACGTGCTGCAGAGTTCTGTGATGTTCTGCGGGGCGTGGTGGACCAGCATGATGGCCTTGTGGGTATCTTGGGTTCATTTGTTGGCAGGGATCTAGCTGCCCAATGTTGAAGGCATGTGGCCTGGTATGGTTCATGGAGGGGGACACACGCTAGCTGCCCAGTGACGTCACAAGCGGCCCACACCCGGGTGACACCATTAGAAGGGTGACACCAAAATGACTGACAATTATTTTGGTGTCGCCCCCTCTGAAAAGTCGGGCACTCCATCATGGACCAAGAGCCAGTTGCAGGAGAGGAGAGAGGAGGGGACCCAGCGGCATACCTTATCCCACCGGGTGAACGTCCCCTCCTCTCTCTCTGCCAGCATCCATCACCAAGATGGCCACCGGCAGGTATCACCAAGATGGCCACACATGCGCGATGTCCCCCCCCCCCCCTTTTCTAGCCACCCAGGCTGCATACCTGAATAAGGGTCTTTTATGAATCTTTAGGGGGCCCATTTGTCATTTTCCTAAGACATCGCGGATACATTGTAACAATTAGAAGATCCACCAAACAAGGAGCTGCCACCATGGTTGGTCTACAGAGAAGCTCCAGGATCTTCGGATGTATGGAAAGCTCCCATCTGTAATGGTCAATCTGTGATGTACATGGCGGTTGGAGAGTGTGGCATGGGGTCTTCTTCCTATAATGGTGGTGCCCTAAGGGCCATCTTACCCCAATCTGGGAATTACAGAACGACGGCTGATTTTTTTCTACACCTCTACCGTATCATTGTTGACATTTGAAGGGTTTTCTACGGGGCCGGTTACAGAATATCACAAGGTCAAAGAATTGTCCTCATTCCCTTTCCTGGAAAATGTCTGTCACGATCCGGGATCAGGCTCAGAGTCCAGTAGCTGAAGCAGCAGGCAATTAGTGGTATAACAGGCCGGTTTGGTACAAAAGCAGACGGTAGAAGTATAGGAGCAGGCAGAAGCGTTGTCAGCGAACAAGCCGAGGTCAGGTGCAAAAAAGGTATCCGGTATGTAGGAGGAGATGGTGAGAGTAGTCGGTGAACGGGAAGCAGAATGAGTAGATTGTAGCACAGAGGGAGCAGGAAGCAAGATAATGGCAGGAGCACAATAATCTGGCAAACAGGAAGTGCAGAGGCGTGGCTTAAATAGGAAGTTCAAGGGAGGAGCAAGGAGTTCACAGTTCAGCAGAGATTAGGGATAACGGAGGATTACACAGGAGATCAGGCAAGGAGCTATCCAAGGTTCTAAGGTGGCTCAGCAGGTAGAACCACTGCCAGCTACAGCAGAGGCCCTGGGTTCAGATCCGGTTCCTGACTTCATGGTGATCCATCTCATCATCCAGCTGTGCATTTCTACCCATTGCAGACAACTGCCCCCCAGCGTTCAATGTCACAGAGGGTCAATAACGGGTGATGAATGTTGAGATATGATACGGATTATTCCCCTCCATAGATGAGATGGATGATAGGACAGTCCATTGTCAGGGCAGAGAGAGTCAATTGAGGGGAACTGGGGGTAGAGCCGAGTGCAGGTCCATCTCCAGAAAGAAGTATCTGCCTTGAAGGTACCACACAAGGTTCTTTTTAATTGTATTTATTGATTGATTGATTTTTTTGAGCCTACAGAAGCCAATATCAACATTAAATCTTCTGATGTCATCACTGTGCAAGAAGAAGGGAAGGCCGGAGTTCACCTTTAAGGGGTTCAGTGGTGGTGGGAGAGTTGCTTTCTTCCATTTCAGGACATTTAAGCAGTGTCAATGCCAGGATGTCAATGTCTGTCCTAGCAGATGATTTGGAGGGTCTAGTGGGAATGTTTAATCAGAGAAGGTCATCAAATTGATTCCAGCCTGCAGCCAACAGAGCAAATATCCAAAATGCATTCAATGGGGCACCTGGAGAAGGAAAGAATCTCCAGCGGAGGTGAGCCGTCGTTGGATATATTGGAATTGAGGACATCGGGTATATAATGTCATTTGGAATATATTGTAAATTGGGCAAATGGACCTCTCTTATCAGCTGGATTCCTGAATATATTGGTGATGGGTTTTATCATAGAATATCCCAACACCACCTCATACGCGGAGGTTTTCTAAAAGGTTCCCCAGGGACTTTCAGTAGTCAACAGAGGCTGGAGATTAGTCTTTTTTTCGGGAAGGACCTTCTCTCAATAATTCTAAGAATGAGAATAGTTTGAAGAAAGATCATTGGAGAGGTTTTGGGTGTAATGATCTGGAATGATTGTCGTGATGGACCAGTTTGAGAGATTAATAAGAAAAAGAGATAAGAGGTCTACATGAGTCCTTCACAAGATTTCCACAGTGTTATAAGAATCAAGATCCAATGGATGTGGTATCAGAGCATCCCTCTGCTCCCAAGCTTCCTCATCACCACTGTTATTCTCATCTATCCCTGATCCAGTGAGATACTTCTAATTGGGTCTCCGGTTCCTGGCCAGGTCCATGCATAAGCTCTACAATCCAATTTGATTTCCAAGGAGAGTTATTCCAGAGTAAGAACTCATACTTGGAAGTCAGTAGGAATGAATAGGCTTGTAGAGCACATGCGAGCTCCCTCACCACCACCCCCCAAGCATTTTTGACAAGCAGCTTGGCAGTCAAGTCAGTGATATCTTGCTGGATCGGGACCATGTGACTATGTGACTATAAGACTAGGAGGAAGGGCTAGGTTTGGGGTTGCTCTGATATAAGTGTACTGTACCTCTATTGAGTATGGAAGATATGAACAGTGAGTTAAAGTGCATCTAATGCTGATTTCTGTTCTTAATTTTGGAAAGAATGGAAAAGGATTTGAGCCCCTGTCAAGTTTTTACTGCTGTCCTCATTGGGGAAAGTTTACCCTCCTTCTATGTGACCTGGTGACCATTATTACCAAGGCAAAACAATTATAGAAAATCCAAAGAATTGCCATGAAAACAATGGATGGGGGTACATCTTCCAATGGGGACACCTGTTTTGGGTGACAACTGGAACTCCCCTTGCCTTGTAGAGATTTCCTCTCATTTCTCGTTGTGTCTCCAAGACAGGAAGTGAAGGGAAATATTTAGTGCGGGAGACAGACAACAAAAACTAACCCTTCCCTTCTCTTTCTAAAAACCAAAAAGATTTGCCTATACATAAACTTTAATTTCAACTTACTATTGAATTGCTTCAAAATGTTTTCATTATAAGCCACGAGGGGGAGAGGAAAGTCTCTGCCTAGCAAGAACAATTTTGGAGCTTTAAAGCATCACAACTGGATGAATGGGAGCTGTCCAGATATTCTCCAGTCCTCCCCACCTATTGAATCATGAAGGGGCAGAGTGAGAGGCTCGGTGTCTCAAAGAGAATATTCCCATGTGACCTCCTTGACCCTTTGGCACAACCCTGATTCAGAAAGCCGATGGCTTTTATAGTCCCATATTAAATCTGGAAATGGCCCAGAGAACATTGGCTGGGAAGGTTCCAAAAAATATAATGGAGTTTTAGGAGAACAATCATCCCAACTGAGGCTACACAGCCAACAAATAGATGTGATGGGACTTCCATTACAGAGCAGTTGTGATATTTATTTTATATAGGAGGAATGTTTCTGGAATCAAATGCTTCAGAGCAAGAAGTGTTATGTAAGTATCGTTTCTTAGAATCTGTCTTCCAAGAAAATGTATAGTTTGCTTTAGCTAGTTGGCGTTGCTCAAGTAGAAGCACAAGCAATGCCCCCTTTCTCAGGGTTCCCCAGAAACGCATTTGTGACGGACTCGGGTACTGAGGATGAGTATGTCCGCCGCTGTATTCTTCCTTGCTGAGGAGATGCTGCAACCAAGTGATCTTTAGCTCCCAGTTTCCCCAGTCACTGGTTTGGCAGACCCAGTGACACCCTCTACGGGTCCACTTGGGGATGTCCATGTTGTTACAGTCACCCTTCCAGTTCCATTTGCCGAGATAGTCCGTTGGCATTAGCATTGTGTTTCCGGAGCCGGTATTGAATTGTGAAATTGGACGGCTGTAGGGCCAGGCTCCACCGCAACAGCCATCCATTGGCCACAGACATTCGGTTAAACCAAACAAGAGGGGGTCTCCATAATCCTAGGTTCATAGTCGCTGGGGAGGAGGCTTGCCGCCAGGACCCTCGAGTAGCCCAGGTCAGGGTGGGTTCTGTGACAGTGTTAGCCCGGTCTACTCGTTGCTGGCAGAGAGCTGAATGAGCAGCGCTGTGGTTTACGATAGGCTGTAAAGCCTCCATAGAAGGAAACTATTGCATACGCTTGGCTTTTTACGTTGCTTGTGAGTCCATTACTTTTTTTAGCCATGCAGAATAAATAATTCTTCACATAGAGCGGGCGCTCTTTGTTGTCTCTTTCTCGTATAGATATAAAGGTTCCCTGCCTGTGGAGCTGCCCCTTGTGTGATCGGTTTAATTAAGTGGAAAAGAGGCTGTGGATGATTGCTTTGCACCGGGAGTGAATAAGCTTAACACTGTGTTGCTCAAGTATAAGATTAAATGGAAGAGTGCATCTGCCTCTGGTTTTTAAGGTTTTTTATCTCAGCAGGAAACCACAACAGATTATTCTTTATAGACGATGAAGAGTGTGGTTAGGACTTGCGCAGCACTGAGTTGAAGTGACTCTATCAAGAACATTATAACTCCACTGACTTATAAAGGAAGGCAGTTAATACTCATCCCTCCTGGTGCCTGCACTGCTGAACTCTGCTCAGGTCACCAGAACTGGTCCTATGAAGTCAACTGGAAAGCCAACACTTGTCGATCTCCTTGGTCCTCCTCAGCTCTCACTGGTTCCTTCTTCCGACCTCACGCCATCTGCAATACCAGATACCGTGAAGGAGTCCTTTCAAATTTGAGAAAGTCTGGTATATGCCACTGAAATATACTAAACTAATAAATAATAGTGTAGCGCTCACCACCACCAGAATAACCCGGGTCATCACTAGTCTGTCTAGGGGTTTTGGCCTTCAGCTGCCCCATGATCATTTAATTTCTAGTGCCCACAAAGCTGACATCCACTCCAGAAATAGAATGCTGAATATCTTTTCACACTGGGGAGTGAGGGTATAGGCGTCCTAGACATCCACGGTGTAGCAGATATAAACTCCAGGCTCGCCAGTCCCTTACAACATCTCAGTGCAGATCCATTGGTAGCACAGCAAATAGGAATATGAGTAGCAAATGAGCAGGGATGAGCACAGATCCTTAATAGGAGAGACACCAGACTTGCTCCTGAGGTCCACTATGTTCCAGGTACCTCCAGCAGCCATCAGCTTTCCTGGTTCTCCTCCTCTAACAACAGCACAGGCCTCTTACATACTTGAGGCCTAGTGAAACCCTTTGCGCACTCCAGCATCCTACCCTCAGGCCTATCCTGGGGGGGGGTGGCTGGTCAGCACCCTAACTTGGACTAATCCATGGCTGGTACAAGACTGACCACATGCAATTCCCTCCAGCATATGTACCCTATCCCAGGGGTAGCACAGCAACACCGGCACGCAACACCGGTTGAGAGAGAGACCCAGTGATTGGCAGGTGAACTGTACATACACTCACAGTGCCTCTCATTGGCTGTCCCACACTACAGCAGTGTCACACTTCACCCAGGGGGGTAGTCAATGCCAGACACCTGGAATTAACCAGATAAATGCCAACCCCAAAATCAAGCCAGACTGTCTACAGCCCCGGCAATCACTAGATTTCTAGTAGCCACCTCACAAAAGGTGTTGGGGACTACAATAGTGTTAATAAGGAGGCTGATGAAAGTTGTGCTACAAAAGGCAAGCAGAGGACAAAGTACTAGTCATAAGTATTGCTTGTGGTCTCCCTGCAGCTGATCTGAGCCAAGTGACTGACTTCCCATGCCTTGTTCTGCACTGTGCCTCTGTGTGGAGGTGGCCATCTTGGTAGAGGAGCAGGACTTTGCTTCCTCATGTCAGATCATCCCCTTTATGACTGATGGGGGATGTTCAGGAAGCAGAAGGAGCAATGGAGGAAGCACAGACACACTGACTGGATAAAGCAGGGGGCTCCTTGCAATGCAGATCCTCCTTGATATTAATTGTAAGCAACCTAAAACTGCCAAACCATGATAGTCTCCTTCAACAAAGACAAGGTCACCTGAACTATAACTGGCTGTATCACATTATATAAATATATTGTCTGCATTTAAAACTAAGCCCAAAAACTAAAATGTAATATATTTTGCTATTTTGGATTTTCTGAATGATGCCCTTTGTCCAAGTGATGAAAAGCAGAAGGTGTTTCTTTGAAGGCTGTGGTTGGAAACCCACCAGTACAGAACATCGTTCTCTTACAGAGGTCAACAGAACAAAACTATTATAAATGGAACAACCAGAAACCAGTGATGGGCAACAGAAATGGTAAAAAGTCTGAGGGATAAAACATATCAGGAGAAACTGCAGGAACATCATATGTACAGTCTGGAGTAAAAAAGGGAAAGGATGGACATGACTGAAGGGTGTGAATATGGTTAAGGGGGGCAGTATTTTTATTATTATACAGGATATTTATCCTCAGTTGCCTAGGGTTGGGTATGATCCACGTTGCCTAGGGTTGGGTATGATTCCACTTGCAAAGGGTAGTGCATGATTCAAGTTGTTAAGGGTTGGGTATGATCCAGTTGCCAAGGTTTGGGTCTGATCCATTTTGCCAAGGGGTGGGTTTGATACAAGTTGCCATGGGTTGGGTATGATTCCAGTTGTATTCAGTCAATATGGGTGGTGACCTCCCCCCCCCCCCCCACACACACTTTCCAGTCTGCATGTAATGTATGTAATGAAATGCTAATTGTACAGCTCTCCTTTTACCAAATATAAAGCTACAGACCCAAGGCAAGAATCATTCTAAAATATAGAAATATATGCTGGGAAGTTACAGAGTTCAAAGGGAAAAAAAGTGAGTATTCCACCAACATTTGGAAATGTCTTCGTTACATTCAGGTGGACTCTAAGGCAAACACATGGTTGGTGTAAACCTATTTGGGGTTTACATCTACTTAAACATGAGATATAAAGTGAATAATAAATACAAGGAAAGCTTCAACCAATTCATTCTACTTAATTCGATAAGTAATAGGCCAAGGTATATTGGCCGTGTTTGTGGTCTTTCGGTACTGGTAGGTTGTGCATAAGTGGGGGTCACTGCATGGGTAGGGTGGGGTGCGTGGCACTTTGGGTCGGGTCGCTGACCTTTTTCATCGGGGGTCGCTTGTGGTCCATACGCTTGGTGGCTGCTGTTGTCCAGGCCGCTGGACTGGGTGGGGTCTCGCATTGCTGCTCGCAGGTTTGGTTCAGGCCGCTGGACCGTCACGTCAGGACAGTTAGTGTAGTTGTGGGTTGGGTTGGTTGGCACGTTTGGTTCAGGCCGCTGGACCGTCACGTCAGGTCGGTTAGTGTAGTTCAAGGTTGGTATAGTTGCACGTTTGGTTCAGGCCGCTGGACTGTCACGTCAGGTC
>NW_017309122.1:69688-72868 GCF_000935625.1 Nanorana parkeri | reverse complement strand
GACGTGGCGGACAACAAGTCGTACTCATGTGGGGAGGTGTCGGTGGTGTTGAAGGCGAGGGATGCCCGGTTGAACCGGAAGCTGTCGATTCCGGAGTTTGTCTTGGCATTCGGCATCTTCCGGGACGTCATTTGTACGGTTAGCCCACATAGGAGGGAGGAGCTGGATTCGTACTTACACGCAGTGGTAGATCTGGGCTACAAGTACGGTGGGTTTTCTTTCTACGACTACCACAGGGCGGTCTCTGCGAAGGCGGCGGCCGCATTGTCCCAATTCCAGTTTGTCACTAACTGGAGTCGAGTGGACAAGGAGCTGTTTTGCAGGCATTTCGCTGGGCTCAAGTCCCCCGTCTGCGCTTTGTGCCAGTCGTCGGCCCACGCGGCTAACTGGTGTCCGCTGCAGAGTACCTCGGGGTCTTGTTCCACGGTGGCCGCTGCGCAGGTGATGCTCGCCCCTTCTGCCTCTACCTCAGCTCAGGTAGACAAGTTTGGGAGGCCTATACAGTGTCTGGGCAAATCGCAGATTTGCAACAACTACAACTACAAAGCGTGCAATTTCCCGCACTGCAGGTTGCTGCACGTTTGTTCGCTCTGTTTTAGGGCCCACCCCAGGGTCGCTTGTACCATTAGGTCTGGGCAGCCCCTATGACTAGGCGTGGTCAATGTGGAGGCGTTATCGGGTTGCCTGGGGGGGCATCCTGATCCGAATCTGGCGTTATTCCTGGCTGAGGGGTTTTCTTTGGGTTTTCACACGGGTTTTGTTACTCTGCCGCAATCCTCACATGAGTGTGAGAACTTGCGATCTGCCATGTCTGATCCTGATAGGGTGGATTCACTGCTGGGTCTTGAGCTGACAAAGGGGTTTCTCATTGGGCCATTTGTTGTACCTCCTTTTGACCTGTGGCGGGTCAGCCCGATTGGATTGGTGTGCGGAAAGTTTAGTAATAAATACAGATTGGTTTACGATTTGTCCGCCCTTCATTCCATGCACGTTCCTAGCTTGAATGCGTTGATTCCATCTGAGGAGTTTTCGTTGAAGTATGCTTCGGTGGATCAGGCGATACAGCATATACTACAGGTGGGTAGGAATGCATGGTTGTCTAAAGCAGATATTTCTGACGCCATCAAGCTCCTTCCGATCATGCAGTCGTTGTGGCAGTGGCACGGGGTCAGGTGGAGGGGATTGTATTATTTCGCCACCAAATTGACGTTCGGGTTCAAGAGTAGTCTGTGGCTGTTCGATACCTTCGCGCAGGCCCTACATTGGATTTTGGAACATCATGTCCACTGCCAGAAGGTGCTGCATTATTTGGACGATTTTTTGCTCATTGAGTCCCCGGTTACGGCTCCACGAGATCTGGGGTTGTTGTTGCAAATCTTTGGGGTTCTCAATGTACCGGTGGCGTCTAAGAAGGTGGAAGGTCCCGCAAAGGTCATTACTTTCCTGGGCATTACGTTAGATACGGAGTCCTTGCAGGCTAGCCTGCCTCAGGACAAACTCGAGAGGATTCGGGAGGGGTTGCATGGGCTGGTAGTGTCTCCGCAGTGTACGAGGAGGCACTTGCAGTCGGTTTTGGGGATGTTGAACTTTGCCATGAGGATCATACCGCAGGGGCGGTCCTTCATTTCCAGGTTGTTGGCTCTGCTGCCAACGGCCGCCAAAGTCCAACGGCTTTGGACGGGTCAGACGGTGACCTTCTTTAGCGATAATCATGCGACGGTGGACATCGTCAATAAAGGCAGGTCCAAGTCCCTGTTGATCATGTCCTTTCTACGTCGATTGACATGGCTGGCGTTACATTACAAGTTTAATATATCATGTGTATTCATTTCTGGTAGGAGCAATGTGGCGGCTGATGCATTGTCGCGGCTTAATATGCAAGTTTTCTTTCAACAGATGCCAGAAGCAGATGCTCGCTCCACAGTGGTGCCGTTGTTCCAGCAGTTACTACTGGACTAGATAGACATCTGCGCAACGCGACCAGGCTTATTGATGACTCCCTGTCGAGCAATACTCGTAGGGCTTATACAGGGGCGTGGCAGCTCTTCAATAAGTTTGTGAACAGACATAAGGTGCCAGACCCTGGTAATACCTCGAGCCTCCTAGCCTTCGTAGCTTATTGTCATACGGACCTTAAGCTAGCTTACAGCACGATCAAGATGTACCTAGCCGGGGTGCAACATTTTTTGGCGTTGAGTCACCCGGACAGGCCTTCCGTGTTTTCCTCTCATCCTATCAAAGCTATTCTCAAGGGCATCCAGAAATCCCGGGCTGCGGTGCCAAGCACCAGGAAACCCATATCCAGTGATATGTTCAGGGCCTTGGCCGAGTCGTTAGACAAGGGGCCGTTCGGTTTAGTACCCAGTATAGTTTTGAAAGCCGCTATTTACCTGGCTTTTTATGGGTTTTTAAGACCGGGTGAGTTCACAAGGGTGAACAGTAGGTCGTGTGTGGTCTTACGAAAACATTTAGTAAAGTATCCTGGGTCCTATACTTTATCTTTGGCTCGAACTAAAACTAATCAGGTGGGTACACCTTCTGTTGTCACTTTTTTCCCGTCTGGCAACGCGTGGTGCCCCGTCAGGGTGCTGGACGAGTTAAACGCCCAGTTAGCGACACGGCCAGACGACAGTCCTCTGTTGCCGTTTCCCCACGACCCGTTGACTTCAAGCGTTTTCATCCGGCATGTGCGGGTGCTCCTGGCCCAACTTGGAGTAAACACCAAGCATTACTCGGGTCACTCGTTCCGGATAGGTGCAGCGTCAGCCGCGTCCCGGCACCGTGTGCCGGCCCACGTAATTAAATGTTTGGGTAGGTGGAACTCTAATTGTTTCAGTAGGTATGTTCCCAGTCCTAGATCGGAGATGGCTGAGGCCTTCCGCAAACTGGCTTGTTGATTAGGATCAATAAAGGCATTTCCCTACTCGCTTGTTTTTGCCCACTTATTTGGCACGCTGACCACAAAATCATGGCACACATCAGGTTGGTATCAGTAGGGGTCATGAAGATTCGGAAACCGAAGTAACTCTGACCACAAACATCTCCAAACACAAGACATTGATCCCAAATCATATTTGTGATCACCAGTAATAAACTGAAAATGGATTTGTTGCTATGGCTACTGGGATTCTTGCTATGGTTACTTTTGCATATTATCATTGTTGTTTGTCCAGGGGAGTC
>NW_017309122.1:39335-69340 GCF_000935625.1 Nanorana parkeri | reverse complement strand
ACTGGCAGAGCATGGAGGTGGGGGGCGTGGATGATACCTCTTGCTTCGGCTCTGTCCAGAGTGCGGCCCAGCTCACTGACGTCACTGGTTGCCAGGGTGTCCTGCTCAGCTGCTGGCAACCAGTGACCTGAGTGAGCTGGGCCGGATACCGAACAGGGCGTCACAGGTTAGGAGCTCTAAGCAACCTGGGATGCTCTGGCTGGACAAGCACAACAAATGGCAAACGCACTCATCAATTTGTTACCAGCTTTACAGCGCTGTGCACATGGAAGGGCTTTATACAGTACAACAGCATCAAGTTTTCCCGGCACACTCGCCAGCCAGCATGCGAAAAAACTTGTCTCACCGCTAAGGTTAAAAACAGAGGTTTGGATACACGTCTTCTGCAGAAAATGTGAAAGCCGCACAGCCTCGCCAAGGCACCTCTTATAGTGCGGTCCTAACTCTAAACTATCAGAGTCTCCATCTTGGAGCACATGGGGCAAAATATCAAATTGGGTGTAGATGTGTCAGGAGGAACCCCAACCTCCCTTAAAGGCACAGTGACGCACAAAGGACCCCTCACATCACAACAGCAGCTGAGGCTCTGGCCCGACAGGCACATTTGCTGCACCCCCAGGTGACCCAACAAGATGCCACTTAAGTCAACTGCTGGTCACCTTCCGGCCAAGTAAAAACACTCCTTGTGTATCAGTTTTCAGCTATTAAGTAGTGATCCATATCCAGATCTATGTGGAAGGAGGTCCCAGAGGGCCCTTGTGTAGCTGCGCAGTCTGCACAAGTGGTATGTCTGCCCTCCCCTCCCACCCTGACATATTACAGACGAGAAATACACCGAGTTCCATACACAACAATTAACAAGGAAGCGGCTTTGATAGTGAAGAATTGAGTGTTTCTGAAATGTATAATTATTTCTTGTTACAAAGTGAAGTACATCTGATGAAAGTCATTAATCACACAACAAGCTGACAGTTTAATGACTCCGTCTGCAAGATTTGTAGTTTCCATTTAGTGTTTTTTTTTCCCTTTAATTTGCACTTACGTTGATTGATTAATCACGCTGAGATGTAGTCATTGATTCTAGTGCTGGGATTAGTTGGATAATAAAGTTTACCATCGCTCTTAAGTCCTGCATAGTGGTTCCCCCGGAAGGATGCCAAGCAGGGGCTTTGCTATCACCCCAAACATAGCCCCTTAAGTAGCGGTTCTTATGACACTCTCCGCCACCAACGGAGGAGTCACCGACTCTAATCATACCCAACTTATCGACACATTCAGAGAAAAAAAAAGCCGGCAGCACTGTGTAACATTCAACTCTTTCTAAAAAAAATGTTTTATTCCAGGAAAAACTTCAAAGGAGCCCCACCTGGGACCTCCTCTGTTGACAGGTTTCACCCAATACTGGTCGTGACAGGATCGAGAGGTGAGCGAACGCCGGTATGTGTTCCCTCACCTCCCGATCCACTGAGCCGACCTGTGACAGTCCAATTGTCACAGGTCGGCTAGAACTATGAGGAGGAGTGAAAAGCACCCCCCCTCCCCCCCCATAGTTCTCCTTTAATCATCTAGAGAACTAGACCAGCCTTTATCAACCTGGGGTGCCTCCTGGCTTCCTCAGGGGTGGCTCAACATTTTCACATAACATCATGCCTTTCCATGGAGCAGGCGGGCTGGCCACCAGCACAATGGAAACCAATGATGCCAATCTAGGGGAGGGTGGGATCCATTACAAAAATAAATGGAAGTTCACCTCCATCCAGGCCTGCTCCACCTCTCGCCCTCTGCCCTACTGCCGCATGGTATGATGGTAGGATGTGAAGGGAGGGCTGAGGACTATGTGGTGGGGGAACTGCATTATGAAAGGGGGACTCTGACTAAAAGGGGGGCTATGATGTGAAATGGGGGCTATTACTGCTATTTCTAGAATCTGGCCATGGATGAATTTCGTGGAGTAAGCTGCAGGTTTTAGGTTGGTAAGCCGTGTTGTGGAATATTTGTGCTCTGGTAGAACTTCGTGGTGAACGGGTAATAATCAAATCAAGGATAACCCGGACACCCATCCGCAGCCCCCTCCCCCCCTCGCCCTCGGCTGGCCACAGACATGTCTCTTCTTCACTTTCTCCATTGCGCTGGGTCGTGCGATGTTTGATTCTCATCCACCTTATAAAGCCATTATTCCCCTTCCTGGTTATTTAAATATTCATGTGACTCCTGCAGATGAAAGTAATTAGATTTTATTACCGCAGACACCGAGCCATAAATCTTCCTCTTGCGGCCACTGAAATAAATTGCTCTTCACTAAACACCACTTAAAAGGTGAGTAAATTGTCTTCCTGATGTTCCATCAATTCCCGAAACACGGCGCGGAGACAAATCCTGGTAATGGTAAAGTCTTCCCTGTGTCTTTTTCTGCAGTCACAGCAAGCCGTGTCATTACAGCTGAATTCCATCCTTCCCTTGAGTCTGATATCTGACCTCCGTCCTTCCCTTCAGTCTTGTATCTGACCTCCATCCTTCCCTTCAGTCTTCTATCTGACCTCCGTCCTTCCCTTCAGTCTTGTATCTGACCTCCGTCCTTCCCTTCAGTCTTCTATCTGACCTCCGTCCTTCCCTTCAGTCTTCTATCTGACCTCCGTCCTTCCCTTCAGTTTTCTATCTGACCTCCGTCCTTCCCTTCAGTCTCATATCTGACCTCCGTCCCTCCCTTCAGTCTTCTATCTGACCTCCGTCCTTCCCTTCAGTTTTCTATCTGACCTCCGTCCTTCCCTTCAGTCTTCTATCTGACCTCCGTCCTTCCCTTCAGTCTGATATCACTGCACACTGGGAGCTTCTCACCATGTACATGAGAAGCTGTAGCAAGTCCCCGTTTACACACAGTTTCAGCACCATGGATAGCAATTGTCAGCAAGTGAATTAATGGACCCCCATAACAAGATTTACCCAAAAGTGAAAAATAGCCGCTACTGCCTTCAGGATGGAGAGCGGGGAGCAGAGCGGCCGGGTTATAAGTAACCCTGCCGCTCCGTGCAGACTGTAGACAGTGAGAGGGGAGAGCTGTGCTGTGCCGTGCTGTGCTGTGCTGCGCTCTTCTTCTCTCACCTGTCACAGGTGTTCCAGCACAGTGCTGTACTAGAACTCCTGTATTGGAGGTGACGGGTTCAATAAAGAGAACCTGTCACCTCCAAATGCTATCACACAGTAACTTGTTAGCTCCTGTGTGATAGCAATAAAGTTAGGTGGAAAAAAAAACAACTGATAAAAAAATAATTACATAAATAAAAGTAAAAAATTATAATAATAATTACATTAAAAAATAAATTCTGCGCTAGGAGAGGGCTGAGGAGGACTCTCACCTAGCACAGCAGAAATCACACAGCGACCCGCGGGTTGAGAACCGCTGCTGTAACAGCTAAAATGGCAAACCATATAACAGAAGCCAAGGGTGTCAGCTTTTATTATTAATAATGATGATAATCACTAGATGGGGACCTGATGGAGAACTGCAGGTTCTCCTCTGCTGATTGACAGCAGCAGTGGGCGGGTGCAATAGCCAGTTTGCTATTGCAAAGTGAAATAGCCAATAGGAATCTAGCTATGCATTCCAAAATGCATTCCACGAAAGTGTTTTTCTCCCGGGCGGCCGGGAGCCGATATCTAATAGCGGGAGACTCCCGGCGACCCCTGGCAAATTGTCATTCGACCCCCCAAGGGGTCCCGACCCACAGGTTGAGAACCACTGGTCTAAAGCTTCGGATAATTTAATTACAATTCCGTTCCACTTGGTCAAACGAAACATGTCGTGGATTATGGTCCTTGAGAAACTTCACAGCATCCTCCGAGATACTGAAAATTGCTTAGAATTGACCTGGACCCCCCTGGATGTTATATACAGGGGTGCTGGAAACCGGGTAACTTCCATTTTACAATGTTCATGTTATTTTTAATGTTTAAAGGAGAACTATGGGGTCGGGGCTTTACCCCATAGTTCTCCTTAGGCTAACGGGAGGACACAAACTAGCGTCCTTCCGTCACCCTAGGCTCAGTATATAGGGAGCTACAGCTCGCGGTATACTGAGACGCCGCAGCCGGAGCGGATCCCGACATCGATGTGACAGCTGGCTCTGCCTATCTAGAGTCAGAGCCAGCTGTACCCTCCCCCGTCCGTTCCGCCAGTCAGAGAGGGGAGGGGGGAATCCAGCCCCTCCCCTGTCACGGCAGAGAGCCGTGACAGGATCGAGAGGCGAGCGAACGCCGGTATGTGTTCGCTCACCTCCCGATATACTGAGCCGACCTGTGACAGTCTCATTGTCACAGGTCGGCTAGAACTATGAGGGGAGTGAAACTGTACGAACATCCGTTATGATGAAGTTAAAAAGCAAAATACCTTTGTTATTATTGGAGTCGATGGTAGTTTTTTTTTTATTCGAAATACGAAATTCCGTTAACGGATTTCGGATCCGAATTTCGGATTAAAAAAAAAAACTACCACATTGACTCCAATATTAACAAAGGTATTTTGCTTTTTAACTTCATCATAACGGATGTTCGTAACGGAACGAAAATACGTCAGCGGAATTTCGTATTTCCTGCCTGTGTATTGTAATGCGACTCTCAGCAGCAGCCGATCCGTATTTCGGATTAAAAAAAAAATCTTGTCATGTTGTTCAAACTCATTTACAGGGGTAATATTAGTTCCCGTTTCAACGAAATTCGGATCCGAAATTCGTTAATGGAATTTCGGATATAATTCGGAAACTGCAATTCGGATTTCGGATGCTTCCGAATTTACGAATTTCAGGAAAATTCGTACGAATTTCGATTCGTAACGAAACGAATCGCACATGTCTAGAGGAGGTGACATTGAGGTTCATCGGTGGATACCTGGATGCCAGGCTTCCTCTAAGACCATCTAGAGGTGCTTGTAGCTGCCGGGAAAGGCTCTGTCACTGTAGCCTTCCGTCTCTGCATACGTAACTGGAATGATGTTTAGGAATATCTGACCAGGGCGTGCTGAGGTGGGGCCCCTCCGTATGGTGGATAACGGCTGTGACGGAAGAGGCGTTGTTTCCATGGAAACCCAACCGCATCAACACTCAACCTTCATATTTCATTCTCTGCGTCTTCCTGAAAAGAAACAAAAAAACTGGTTATATGACCCGTCACTGTATTTCCATGCTATTGTTTGTTGAAATAGAACTCGTTTTTGTTGGTTTAACCCCTTCATGACTGAGCTAGTTTTCAGTTTCCGTCGGTAAATGACTGACGCACTTTTTAAAATTTTTGCTGTGTGATTCTTCCACGCCAGTCATATACTTTCTTACAAAGTGCACTCGCACATATTATATATTGTTTTTTAGAGGCTATATAATGATATCAAACGTGTGCCTAACGCCTCACTTAGTTATAGTATAAAAAATATATTTATATATAATTTTTATTTTCCTTATTTTTTTTTTACACTTTATTATTATTGTTTTTTTTACACTTTAAAAAAAAATAAAAAGTGTAAAAAAAACCCAACCAAACTTTTTTTTTGTTGGCTCTAGATAGGCAGAGCCAGCTGTCACTCACGCAGCTGGGCGGATCCCGGCATAATTGTTGGGATCCGCTTCAGCTGTGGCGGTCTCAGTATACCGCGAGCTGTAGCTCCCTATATACTGAGCTTAGGGTGACGGGAGGACGCTAGTTTGTGTCCTCCCGTTACCCTGAGGAGAACTATGGGGAAAAGCCTTAACCCCATAGTTCACCTTTAACTTTTTAAATTGTTGGCTATTAGGCTGCTCCAAACTTAGGAACAGCTAATAATAACCTTAGAGACTGATCCAGACAGCGTGTCAGAATCAGATCTCACTAAGGCTGGGTTCACACCTGGGCGTTCCTAATAGGCGCGTTATATGCACGTTTTTTGCCCTTGCGTTTGAAGCATGTTTTCCTGTCCAATGAAACGCGCGTTCGACGCTCGTTTTTTTAACCTCCCTGGCGGTATGATTTTTTTTCCTCCTACCTTTTTTTCGTTTTTTTAAAACTTTTTTTAACTTCTCGCCGGTTCCGCCCCCCCGCTGACACGCGGACGCTCGCAAAGGGACGGAACCCGGAAGACGGATGCCGGCAGCGGCTGGAGGACACAGCGGGGATCGCGGACAAGGTAAGACCTACGCTGTATTCCCGAGTGTGGCTCGGGGGTTAGCGCTTTGTTAACCCCGAGCCACACTCGGGAATACCAATGGATGCGTGCTGAAATCTGCCCCAAAGAAGCTCCTGTACTATTTCGGGCGTAGGACATTTTTCAGCACGTCACAACGCGCTGAAATACGCCCAGGTGGGAACCATGCCCATAGGGGTTAATAGGATTTCACTACTTGAGCGTTCTCAACGCTTCGATCAGCGCTGAAAAACGCTCAGGTGTGAACCCAGCCTAAGGCCTTGTTCAAATGCAGAGCAGATCCGGTCAGGTTTCTGCACACGCACGCTAGTATTTTAGACGCGTTTTTGATGCTTTTTTTACGCTTTTTTGATGCGTTCTGGGCTCTTTTTGGTTAGTTTAAAATGGGCTTTCAGTGCGTTCCAGGCATTTGCATGCATTTTTTATGCGTTCCAGAGCAGATCCAGAGCAGGTAAAATAGGGCCTGCCGCAGTTTTTTCACCTGCTCTGGATCTGCTCTGCAACTGCACGCTGCGATGTGAACTGGAGCAAAAAATACCATTGGAATACATTGGACGCAGTTTTGATCCGGTCTGCAACTGATCTGCTCTGCACCTGCTCCGCGCTTGGTGTGAACAAGCCCTAAAGGTTTCTGATCGTGCCCACACTATCAGAAGTGATACATTTTCAGGACAGAGATACATTGTAACATTCCTGTGCCTGAAATGTATCATAAATCCAGTCTATGGAGCTGTCAAAACAAATAACAGAAAGGTGGCTCGCTCTGCTATCTTCAGCTGTCAAATACCAGATTGCTATTTAGCGATCCCGTATGTAACGGCTTCATTCTTACATTAAAGGAGAACTATGGGGTCAGGGCTTTTCCCCATAGTTCTCCATAGGGTAACGGGAGGACACAAACTAGCGTCCTTCCATCACTCTAGGCTCAGTATACCAGGCTCAGGCTCAGCTGTAGCTCGCGGTATACTGAGACGCCGCAGCTGAAGCGGATCCCGACATTTATGCCGGGATCCGCCCAGCTGCGTGACTGACAGCTGGCTATGCCTATCTAAAGGCAGAGCCTGCTGTACCCGCCCCCTCCCCCGTCCGTTCCGCCAGTCAGCGCTGGAGGATCGGAGCGGGGAGGGGGGAATCCAGCCCCTCCCGTGACAGGATCGAGAGGTGAGCGAACGCCGGTATGTGTTCGCTCACCTCCCGATCTACTGAGCCGACCTGTGACAGTCTCATTGTCACAGGTCGGCTAGAACTATGAGGTGAGTGAAAAGCACCCCCCCCCCCTCATAGTTCTCCTTTTAATGATAGAAAGAAGCTTTTACAAAAGCTTAACTATTTCATTAATGAATGTCTCAATACTGACCCATCCGTTAATGAGACTCAGCGGTTACCGGCATTACAGAGCCGCAAATAACTCGTCACGTACAGTATACGTGGCCAGTCATATAGGCACTTTGTGGCAGGACGTACAGTGTACGTCTCCCGTCACGAAGGGGTTAAAGAGACCCCGCTAGTCACTTAGAAAAAAAAACAAGCTGATTGTCCTCTGCAATAGAAAAGGTATTCCTGTGACGGACCGCCTGGTACCCCACGACTGGGTACCTCCGTCAGAAATCAGCTTTCTCCACTCTGGAACCGGAAAATCATAATTACAGCCCAAACCTTCCCCTAATACCCGGGCAGGACCAGTCTATTAGGGTGAAAACCAAGAACTGACTTTATGGAAAAGCTGCACAGTATATATACAGTTCTGGGGGTCCAAAAGCATAACGCAATCAAACATTAACAGAATGCAAACAGACAGCCCCTCCCCGGTGGCTTAATGAAAGAGTAGGGAGAGAGGAGACACATGTGATGGGATTATCTCCTGAGTGTCTATCATGTTAATGTACTCGGCTACATCTAGTGTCAAGGTAATCCCATTGTTAACCCAATTACACAAATGGACAAATAGACTGTAACAAGTTCAATGGGAGTCTAAGTCCAGAATGAACCCCCTTCAGTGCTGCCGGATTCACAGCTTAGGGAGGAGGCTAGCCCTCAGTCTCCTCCAGCAGCCCCAGTGACGGTTCAGTCCGTCACAATTCCCACCTCTCGAGCTGCAGCCTCAGTCTCTTTGGCATTTGAAGAATAAAGTGAACACAAAATCTAAATCATGTACAATGGTACAGCGTTCTTCTGTAAAATGAATAGTATTTTTTTTTTTTATTGGTTATTGATTTACAAGTAACTGAGTAGTAGTTTTCTATGGATATTAAATGTGTGAATATATATATATATATATATACGAGTAATAGAGGAAGGCTAGTTGAGCCTCGTCTAGGACTTCTTGGCGAATGTGCCTAGAGACCTTCCGTTTTTGAAGACTGTCGATTTCAGGACTTCCTGATCTTCTCTGAAGTCGAGGGGCTCCCTGGATTGGTAATATTCAATTTTTCTAGTTTATTATCTGTAATACCCATACACTGTACCCAAGCTAAGTACATTTCTTCCATTCTTCTACTACTTGTGAGTTGTTTTAATCATTGCACAACACCCACAAATCTGAAAAGTTAAGCTCACGAACCTGATGCATAAATAAATGTAACGGAGTTTAACCCCTTGCTGCATCTTCTAACAAAAAATAAAACCTGGTGATTATTTTGTTAAAGGAGAACTATGAGGTGAGTGATTTCCACTCACCCTCATAGTTCTAGCCGACCTGTGACAATGGGACTGTCACAGGTCGGCTCAGTAGATCGGGAGGTGAGCGAACACATACCGGCGTTCGCTCACCTCTTGATCCTGTCAAGGCTCTCTGCCGTGACAGGGGAGGGGCTGGATTCCCCCCTCCCCGCTCCGATCTGCCAGCGCTAACTGGCGGAACGGACGGGGGAGGGGGCGGGTACAGCTGGCTCTGCCTCTAGATAGGCAGAGCCAGCTGTCACTCATGCAGCTGGGCGGATCCCGACGTCCATGTCGGGATGAGCTCCGGCTGCGGCGTCTCAGTATACCGCGAACTGTAGCTCGCGGTATACTGAGCCTAGGGTAACGGGAGGACGCTAGTTTGTGTCCTCCCCTTACCCTAAGGAGAACTATGGGGAAAAACACTGACCCCCATAGTTCTCCTTGTAACCGTGGCCTAATACCATCCTCTTGGGTGCAGGGGGCATGGCTGCATTGGTCGAGGGTGGGCAGTGGCAAGGCCAGCAGGGATTTGTTCCACAGCTGGAGTATTGATCCTGAGTCTCCTGCTAGGAGCTCCTATCAATCAAGCAGAGGGTGAGCAGTGGCATGATGAAAGGGTATTGAAAGTTTGTAAATAATGCAAATCCCCCATCAAGGAGATCCCACCACCATTTCCAATTTGCGGCAATGTAATTAAAAAATATTTGTTTATTATCTAAATTTAAATATATCAATATAAAGGACACACAAGTTACACAGATACAAAAAAAACCCTGTAATAGGATGGCACTCGGCTAGAATATGTATAATGCAGTTGAAATAGATACAATGATCGGTACACCCCTTCAATGAATGTTAGTCCAAAACGAGGAAAAAATCATCAATAAATCCCAAAGATATTGTCTCCAAGATGGAAAAAAATCCTATTTGTGTTTAGATAGAAACACGGCTTGAAAGTGCGGTATGCATACGAGGAATTTCAATGATATGGATCAACCCTTGTCAAAGGAAATAAAGTAGCACTCACAATGACGCTGTTCGATCGTCCATCCTGGATATTCCGAAGAAAGCTTGTAGTGCAAGTGAGTAAACAGACTTCAAAAAAAGTCTTGACAGGGAAACATTCAATGATGTTTGTGTTCCTGGAATGGTATCCGGTATCGAGATATGGAGCGTCAATGAGACAATATATCTCGTATTGGGGGGCGTGGTCTGGCCGCGCGAGTGTATGGCCGCTTGATCCGTAAGTGGAGCCGCTGGATCTGGTTTTTTTTTTTTTTTTTTGTATCTGTGTAACTTGTGTGTCCTTTTATATTTATATATTTAAATTTAGATAATAAACAAATAATTTTTATTTACATTGTTGCATATTGGAAATGGTGGTGGGATCTCCTTGATGGGGGATCTGCATTATTTATGTTCTATTGAGTTATACAGGAGACTCACCACCTGATACTATATACAATATATGATATTATACTGTACCTTCCTCCCCGTTTACTTTTAAGTATTGAAAGTTTGGCTTCTGCTAGGACCTCCTGTCAATCAAGCAGAGGGCAGCCAGTGGCATGATGTAAGGGTATTGACGGTAAGGCATCTGCTAGGAGCTCCAGCCAATCAAGCAGAGGGCAAGTAGTGGTATGAGATGAGGGTATTGATATTCAGCCTTCTGCTAGGAGCTCCTATCAGTCAAGCAGAGGGCGGGCAGTGGCATGACATGAGGGTATTGCCATTGAGGCATCTGGTACAAACTCCTGTCAATCAAGCAGAGAGCGGGCAGTGGTATGAGATGAGGGTATTGATGGTAAGGCTTCTGCTAGGAGCTTCTGTCAAGCAAGCAAGCAGGGGGCGGGCAGTGGCATGACGTACGGGTATTGACAGTGAGACTTCTGCTAGGAGCTTCTGTCAATCAAGCAGAGGGCGGGCAGTGGTATGAGATGAGGGTATTGACAATGATACTCCTGCTAGGAGCTCCTATCAGTCAAGCAGAGGGCGGGCAGTGGTATGAGATGAGGGTATTGACAATGATACTCCTGCTAGGAGCTCCTATCAGTCAAGCAGAGGGCGGGCAGTGGTATGAGATGAGGGTATTGACAATGATACTCCTGCTAGGAGCTCCTATCAGTCAAGCAGAGGGCGGGCAGTGGTATGAGATGAGGGTATTGACAATGATACTCCTGCTAGGAGCTCCTATCAGTCAAGCAGAGGGCGGGCAGTGGTATGAGATGAGGGTATTGACAATGATACTCCTGCTAGGAGCTCCTATCAGTCAAGCAGAGGGCGGGCAGTGGTATGAGATGAGGGTATTGACAATGATACTCCTGCTAGGAGCTCCTATCAGTCAAGCAGAGGGCGGGCAGTGGCATGACATGAGGGTATTGACAGTGAGGCTTCTGCTATAAGCTCCTGTCAATCAAGCAGGGGGCAGGTAGTGGCATGAGGATAAGCTTCGGTTTTGGGTCAACCATGTGTTGACCAAAAACCCTGATTTGGTGAGTTCACTCACCTGAAGAACCTCCATCTGTGCCCTAGCAACCAATGACGCTGTGTAGGCCGCACAGAGTCATTGCATACGAGGACACAGATGGCCCAACAACATCATTCTGCTAGGATGCAGACGGGTGCACCATAACCCGCAATATCATTGGCTGCTAAGACACCGGCGGCCTCGGGTTTAGATGGCTTGAACGTTCGCGGAAGCTGGATATCTGGCTGGGTTTGGGGAATGTCCCAGCAAACTAAACCCAGGCACGTTCGGCTCATCACTAATGGGCAGTAACGTATCCTTTAACACTTTTAGGATTGTGGGATGCCTCTGTCTCCTCTGCCACGTGCTGCAGTTTCATAATAATTACTTACTTATAATTATTCTTATTATGAATACTTTATGTGACTTTCATTCACAATCCTCTATGTGTTAAGTTCCCTCACAGTACAACATGACGTATCTGTGAACTCTCCTTTTGTACGGGACTCGTTGGTTTAATTGTTACGCCGCGTTAACCCTCTGACTGCCGTCCTCAGGGAGACTGCAGCGATAATAAAGGAAATGCAGCGGCGTCGGTGGGATACAAGTCTACCGGGAGTTTCTATGGAGACCGGCCACCTTGGGGCCTCAATTTGCTGCATTTCCTGACGACAAATGTATCCTAATCGTCTGCCAGGGATCCGCCGCGTCACTCGCTTATTAATTATCATATATTCCCTCGTATTTCTCTGTAACTAGACGATGTGATCAATCCACCGCGGAGAATGATTCGCAATTGTTTCAATTAGGACGTCCTGAGGCATGGAGCTAATTAACAATCGAGTTAATTGTTTGTTTTGGGAACAGTCGTTCTATACAGATTGATGGCGAGGGAGAGATTAGGCTGTGGCTCTGGGATCCTCCTTTTTGTATACATTATATTGTTGTGTTTCTACGTTGCCGTCCTGCAAACAATAGCAGATGGCGCGTTGGCTCATTTCCCACACATGGAAGCATCGGAAATCTTATGAATGTGCGAATTTCTCTTTAGATAAAATGTTAACTGTTTTGGCGGTTTGGTCTATGAGTCTGATATACACTGTATTGCTAAAAGCATTGGGCCCCTCCCCCTCCAAATTATTGAATTCAGGTGTTCGGTGACATTTCCTTGCTACTAAATATTCCGCGGTCACCTGTTAATGGGATTATAACAAAGTGGAAGCAACTGGGAACAACAGCAACTCAGCCAGGAAGTGGTCGGCCACGTCACATGACAGAGCGGGGTCAGCGCCTGCTGAAGCGCACAGTGCGCAGAAGTCGCCAACTGTCTGCAGAGTCAATAGCTACAGACCTCCAAACTTCGTGTGGCCTTCAGATCGGCACAACAACAGTGCGTAGAGTGCTTCATAGAATGGGTTTCCATGGGCCGAGCAGCTGCATCCAAGCCTTACATCACCAAGTGCAATGCAAAGCGTGGGATGCCGCGGTGTAACGCACGCCGCCACTGGACTCTAGAGAAGTGGAGACGTGTTCTCTGGAGTGACCAATCACGCTTCTCTGTCTGGCAATCCGATGGACGTGTCTGGGTTTGGCGGTTGCCAGAAGAACGGTACTTGCCTGACTGCATTGTGCCAAGTGTAAAGTTTGGTGGAGGGGGGATTCTGATGTGGGGTTGTTTTTCAGGGGTAGGGCTTGGCCCCTTAGTTCTAGTGAAGGGAACTCTTAAGGCATCAGCATACCAAGACATTTTGGACAATTTCATGCTCCCAATTTTGTGGGAGGAGTTTGAGGAGGGCCCCTTCCTGTTCCAGCATGACTGCGCACCAGTGCACAAAGCAAGGTCCATAAAGACATGGACCCCATAGAACACCTTTGGGATGAATTAGAGCGGAGACTGCGAGCCCGGCATTCTCGTCCAACATCAGTACCTGACCTCACAAATGGTCCAACATTCCCATAGACACACTCCTAAACCTTGTGGACGCCTTCCCAGAAGAGTTGAAGCTGTTATAGGTGCAAAGGGCTAAGACCAGGATGCCATTAAAGTCTATGTGCGTGTAAAGGCGACGTCCCAATACTTTTGGTAATATAGTGTATGTCCTACGTTTACAATTCTTTATTAAGGTTTAATGACTTCACCTTCACAAGCAATTGGCCATAAGTCTGCAGGAAGCGGTCTCAGGCTGTACAACTATGCAAAAACAAGCAATACCAACTCATTAAAATGTGTAGACTTACTAATTTATTTCCAACATTAATAATAGATTTGCCGCATAAGGAACATTAAACATTGATGGCGTGCCTCTGAGATCTTTCTTAGCTCTCCTCGTCTTGTTTTAACCTTTATTCTTTATCAGCCTGATGTGCGGGTTCCTCCCCACTCTGTATTCTCTGTGCGATGAGACGGACGCGTGAGCAAAATATTGCAGCTTATAATGCTCATGCCGATATCACAAGAGTCACTGCAACAGTAAATGTTCTATAGACTTCTCTTGCGAGGAACCGTCAGCTACAGGTAGCCTTTGATGGAGAGATTTGATCTGCTGACTTACCCAGCAGTGGCCTTTCAGTGTGCTTGGGAGTGATCTTCCTAGGAGTGTGCCTGCGTCATCTACTGACTAATTAGGAAACTACATGCTATAAGGGCTCCTCCTGGTTGCTTGGGGGCCTTAGGTATCCTGGGCCCTGTGTACCCTGACCTGTGTTTGCTATTGTGGCGGCAGCCTTGAGATAGCCACTATGCAGGTTAAATGAGAGGAGATCAATTGATCAATTAATTCTCCCATCCACACTAGGCTCCATTGCTGGTGATCATAATGAGTGGCCACGGCTACCCAAATACACTGCCAAACAGTGACTGCATCTGTGGTAACATGTAGTTACTGTCTGAATGATAACTTTTCAACCAGATCAGTACATTTTCAAATCCACTTTTGTTGAGCTGGGTGGTGCTTGCAGGGCACATTTTGGCCAATTCAGGAGTAGTCAGCCAAGTTTTGACCCGGCTATGGCCAGATTTCGCATGGTCTCTGCTTCCTGTGGACATCGTTGTAGTAACCTTCTGTGTGATGCAACTCTATGGATTAGGCTGAAGGTTCTCCTGATTGTATATTAGTATGTGGTAGCATTACCTAGCAAGACCTAAGCCTTCTTATGGGGTTCTTAGTGAGAACCACACATGCAGGGGGAGGCCAGGCCACCAATAGCAGGAAGGATCCATACCCATTGGCACTTTGTAATAGGATGGTATATGATGAGGTCAATAGTTACATAGTTACATAGTATTTGAGATTGAATAAAGACACAGGTCCATCAAGTCCAACCTTGGTGTGTCTGTGTGTGATTGTGCATTTCTATATATGTACACGAGTCCCTTTTTCATCCTTGTTTTTAAGAGTACCTGTACCCCTGTATGTTGCGGTCTCTGAGGAAGGTATCTAAATGCTTTTTGAATGATTCTATACTCTCCGCTGATACCACTTCTTGTGGTAGCGAGTTCCAGACTTTAACTGATCTCACTGAAAAAAAGCCCCTACGCCCCTTGTGGTTAGATCTTTTCTCCACCAGTTTTAGGTGGGTTCCTCTAGTCTTTGTTATGGAGTTTACAGCAGAAAGTTTATTGCTGATGTTGCCATCACCAATAGGCTTCTGGGGATGTGATTTGTGATTGAGTAAATGCATGTGATTTATATATTGCTGAGATAAAAAGGAAGTGCATGACCCATCGGAGCCATGAGCACCAGCCTCTCCTAGATGTCAAGACTGAAGACTACTGGAATGGACCATTTGAGGTAGATATAAAACCCCAGCCAGCGGGGTGACATTTAGTTTGCTCTGCATATTCTAAGCACTTGCCATGCTGTTGGACCACATAGAGACTTTTTTTCATGATGGCAAGCTGTTCTCCTTTTAGTGAATGGGACTTGTTTCAGAAATGGTAACTTGTTAGGAAGAACAAGCAGACTTCGATGAGGCCACAGGCCCCTTATTTTGATTAGACCTTCTCCGCCGTCAATGGTTCACTTCACTAAAAGCCACCTTGTCTGCCTCAATGGTCGTTTAACACTCAACTCCTGGCCCACAGCTAAGTACCCCATTGAAACAGATGCTCTCTTATTGTCAGAGGTTTGGCGCTTATCTTGTGATCCCCACAGCACCTCTGGTATCCTTACTTTCCCCTACAGAAGTTAAGCAACCCAGCTTTGTCACCAGCCCACACCTCCATTCTTTCTGGATGGACAGTGAGTCAGCAGCATCTCACTGGTGAGGTCACCTTGTGCGCTTTCATTCTACAACCATACTTAGACAGCAAATGCATTGAGTCATTCATTTTAAAAACCCAATTAGACTCTCAGCTAAGTACATTGCTGGCGCATCAATGCAAAAGCCGTGCAGAGTGTTTCTGTTTGTTTTCTTCGGAAAGCAGCCACAGCCCGAGTACAAAAGCCTGTCCCCTGTCAGCATCTTGTAGAGAGGGGCCATTGCTCTCTGTGCGGAAGCAGTGGTCTCTCTCCAGTGGCCTGACACACCCCATGCTTGGTCAAACCTATAGCTGAGCAATCAGAAAAACTCATGCTCCCTGCTGATTGGCTTGCTCTAGTTCTGACCCAGTAGGAGGAGTGTGTGACCTCTGAAGAGAGACCACTGCTTATACACAGAGAGCAAGAATCCATCTCCGCAGCATGCTGGTAGGGGACAGGTAACTCTACTCAGGCTGTGGCTGCTTTCTGTAGAAAACCAATGCCTATCCCACCTCAACCTGACCACTCAACCATCACTTTCTCAAACAATTCATCCCCACGCAGCTCCCTCCTCATGTATCACTGGCCCCTCCCTTTTAGATTGTAAGCCCTCAGGGACAGGGCCCTCCTTACCATCTTGTCTTGAATTGTATTGTGATTGTAATGTCTTCCTTATATTGTAAAGCGCTGCGCAAACTGTCGGCGCTATATAAATCCTGTATAATAATAATTGCGATGTACTTAGCTGATTAGATATGAAAGATTTGTTGGACTTTGATGCATCTGCCTGGAGTTCACCTTTAACCGGAGAAATAACTAATCCCCCGTTATAAGTTTCTTGATGATAAACCCGTCTGATGCGCGACGCCTTTCACTCTCCTCAATAATTCATCCCGCTATTCTCTGTTGCTCAGCGTGGCTGTCTTAATATGTACCCGGATAGTTAATTAGCGCTGTCGCCTAACGGTAAGTCAGTCCTTGGAGGAGAATGGAAAACTTACGTAAATGTCACATTAGATGTAAATTACACGTCTGCCTGACAGCCCGTCATCCGTTACGTGCCGCAGCTATTCCAAAGAGTTATCATTAGTGGGAGGCCGCCACGTGAGGAGTGAACGGAGAGCGACAATGGGATTTTTTTTATCGGCGAGAGCTGAACACTAGACGGGAAGGCAATATGCAAAAAGGGAGCTCCCCTTAAAGCCTGTTTCAAAGGCTCAGTTCACCTTTGTGTACATTTTCAGTTTTCATCATGTTATGAATGAATTGAAGCCTTTGGTATGGTGTTTTGTGCCCGATTTTGGTATCTCCCCCTCCTCCCCCCTTCCCCCCCACCACCACCATCCTTTCTGGCTGTGGTGAATCTGTATCTTCTCCAGAGAGGCATTCAAAAGATGCATGTCAAGTGTTGGGCTTACTGTGGCATTCACGTGACAATGGAGTGTAATGCAGAGCCTGCACACTGCTTCTGCCTTGTCACCTATAAACACTTAGGGGCCGATTTATAAATCTTCTGCTGGGCTATAGGCTGCACAAATGCCATTAGCACGGCATCTCCACCACTAGATGGAGTTGAGGAGCATGGGACATTCGTAAGCTCCTCGGCTCTATCAAGCAGCAGGAATGCCGGGTGAATGATATTCATGCAGCTTATACCAATGAGAAGACTAGGAGAACAAGAAGAAGATTCAGGGCACGAAGGAGAAGAACCGGGGGGCACCAAGAAGGTGAACCAAGACATCAAGGAATAGTTACGGATCACCAAGGAGAAGACCAGGGGCACCAAGAAATCTGGGAGGAAATCAGACCCTTATACAGAACAAAACCCAAACAAAATAAAGGCGCAACAGGAAATGAGATTAGATCTCTTTCAGTTAAAGGAGTTCCTCTCTCACCCATTTGTTATAGAACAAGTGTCCCACTTTTTTCCTGCTCTGGTGACAATTCATACTTTTGGATTTCCTATCACTACCTGCCCCCAGACAATTGGGGAGGTTGAATCCATGGACAGCAATAAAACACATAAAATAGATTTTAACCTTCCCTACTCTATCCCAAACAAAATAAATGGCTTTAGATACACTGCAAATCAGGAAGTTTACTATGTGTAGTTTATAGGCATTGCCAGGACTGAGCACCATGCCAAGGGTCTGCTCGTTGGTGCTCCTGGTCTTCTCCTTGGTGCCCCTGATCTTTTCCTTGGTGCCCCTGGTTTTCACCTTGGTGATCCTGGTCTCCTCCTTGATTACTTGATTCTCCTCCTTGGTGCCCTGGTTCTCCTTCTTGGTGCCATTGGTCTTTTCCTTGTTCTCCTGGTCTTCTCATTGGTGTTCCTGGTCTTCTACTTGGTAATCTTGGCCCCCTCCTTGATGCCCTGTTCTCCTCCTTGGTGCCCTGTGTCTTCTCCTTGGTGATCCTGGTCTCCTGCTTGATGCCCCAGTTCCCCTCCTTGGTGCCCCGTTTTTCCTCCTTGGTACCCTGGATCTTCTCCTTCTTCTCCTAGTCTTCTCATTGGTGACCCAGTTCTCCTAAATGGTGCCCCAGTTTTCTTCCTTGGTGCCCCTGTTCTCCTTGGTGGTCCTGGTTTTCTCCTAGGTGTCCCTGTTTTCCTTAGTGCTCATGGACTTCTCTTTGATGCTCTGGTGCTTCTTAGTGCTCATGATTCTCCTCCTTGGTGCCTCGGGTCAGTGACATCTACACTCTGTCCAAAAAATATTAAATAATAACGAGGCTAACGAGGGGGCAGTTTTTTTTTTTTGGCACAAGAATAGGTCCAGTATAGGTGAAAGGAATTTCTGCAACTCTCAGTTGCCATTTAAAGCCTATTGCACCTAAAAAAATAAGAACAAAACCCTAATTTACCTTCTCTTTTGACTTGAATACACTTCACCTAAATGAAAAAATAAATGAAATGTCGCAGAAATCTCAAGATTTTGTGGAAGCTTTGTGGAAATGTAAAACTTAATTTCACTCATTTGATATTACTGCCCACCGCTTCTATTGCACTGGTGCTCCTTCTAACCACTTCTTAAATTAACCGAGGTCTCCTCCTCACTGTTCCTATGCTTGCTGTCCTTCCTTTATCTTCTCCCATCCCCTCTCCTCCCTGTACCTTCGATGATGACTCAGCAGTGCCCCCATCCCACTTTCAGAAGGCATATAATCCATGGAATTGGAAGCGCACTCAGATTCAATGTCTTCCTTAAGTCGGCCTTTAAATCCAATTTATGAAAACAAACCAGAAGATTACATTAAATTGGATGCGGGTGTTACCATAACACGGGATAAAGACATTGGACGATTTACTCAGTGTAAGCGTGAAACATCCCTCTAATCATATTATCCCAGGCGCTCGATTTGTCGTCTTGTAAATGCCCCTGTGGAAAATCTCGAGCGGTTCCGTAGGATTCTTGTCACCAATGTGACAAGGTGCTAATTAAGTGATAAATTGTTATTTTATGCCCGGGTTGGCACGTCACATTGATGTTTTAATGTTCGGCGGAGGAGTCAGGGCACTTAAATCAGGAAGATAATTCTTCAGGGAGCAGAACAATTAGAGTTATGTGAGTGAACGGACTATGTACAGTATATATATATATATATATATCTGGGGTATACATGCCAATCATATATGTGCTCATTATACTAAGTGCTTGACATAACTCAAGTGTTTTTGCTGGTGTGGCCAGGCATGCAGGTAGCATGAGCTCCACTCTACCTGTATCCTGTGTAAGATCATGTATTGGTATCCTATGGTAATCCAACAGTACCTTCTATCAGCTCCATGGACTCATCTAAACCTGTTGCTTAGACTCCTCGTCATGTCTCTATGGAAACCAACACCAGAGATGAGTGTGAAGCTTGAGAAATTCTGGCATCAAAACAAAGACGGTGGCCCCAAGACAACAACAGGAAGTACCACCATTCCTGACCCAGGCCACAATGCATTGCAGACTAACAAAGTCTTGAAGGCCACTTTGCAAAACTCTCACCACTGAATCAGAGGAGGTTAAGGTGGACTCCTTATATATTGTTGCCAGCCATGTTCCCATGGACAGTAATGTAATGCTGGCTCTTGAGGCCTACAGTTGCTGCATTGTTATAGTGAATCCACCATCAGTGGTGTATTTAGGTTTCGTGCTGCCCTAGGCAAGACGAAACTCGTAAATTTATCCCACCCCTTCCTGTTCAAGACATTTTGCGTAACCTGTCAGTCACTGGATACAGCTTCTGACAGGTTGCGCTATTAGTGTTGCCGGGAAGCCGGGGTCTCAGGTGGGCTGTAAAGGATCACTGGTGGGACATGCAGGGTCTCAGCCTGAGACCGCCAAAGATACTGCACAACCCACCATAGACCTTGCACAGCCCACCTGAGTTCCTGCAAACCCCACCAGAGACCGCACAGAGCCCACCTTAGACCTTGCACAGCCCACCATAGACTTTGCACAGCCCACCTGAGTCCCTGAAAGCCCAACCAGAGACCCCGCAGAGCCCACCATAGACCTTGCACAGCCCACCATAGACCCTGCACAGAGACTCTCGGGTGGGCTGTGCAGGATCTATGATGGGCTGTGGAGGGTCCCTTTTCCTGCACTCGTGCTGCTCCTCTTACCTACAGCTCCCCAGCCTGCTTCCAGGACATGCCGCTTCTTCCTCCAGCCGCCGAAGCTTCTTCCTTCAGCCTTCACCGACCAGGCAGTGTCTCCCTCGGCCCCAGCCACGCCTCCCCCTCCTCTTTCACCCGGCAGCTTGCTGCCAGGCCCCACCAGCAGCCACCTGATTAGGCAGCTAAAGGCTGCCTGATTTTGTGCGCCCGGTGCCGGCTTTCCTCTCTGATTTGGGGGCGCACTTTTTTGCCGCCCCTTTGCAAAGTGCCGCTCCAGGCAAACGCCTGCGGTAAATACGCCCCTGCCCACCGTATCCAGAAGTAAATTTTGGGCAAGTATAGCACATCAAGGTAGTATTGTTTGCATATCTAGCAATCAAGAGACATTGGGAATTCATATACAGTATGTGATAGCAGAAGATGTGTTTCCCCCATTTGAGTAATATTCATAGGTGAAGGACTCAGGTCTCACATGCTTCCTTGAATCTTCCCTCTCCTTATTTACTACGGTTGGCAGAGAAAGATTACCATCTACCTTGGAGTGGAACCCACCTGCCACCTCACAGCTAGGCCGGCAACATCAAAGACCCCATGGAAAACATTCATTGTTAATTTGCTAAGTTATATAGACAATGATATAGTCCTTGGCCTCACCAGAGACATCAGTGGAATCCCGATCCAGAATGCCACCACTGCAGTCTTTCCAGATTTTGAATAAAGACAGACCCGGAGAGAATGAGTGGAGGGGATACTAGGAATAGTCCAGAGAGAAAGAGTTAAAAAATAAAATGGGAATAGCTGCTCTTACCTGATTGGACGTGGGAGTCAGGTGTCCGGGAGGAGCCACATGGGAAGGAACTGCAAGGGCTGAGGGATGTCCTCTTTCTGGAAATCGACGAAGGAAGCAGGTTGTCCCACCCTCCCTCCCTGAATCTTGGGGTTATGGGGGTTATTTTGTCACGGCAGCTTGGCGGGTTAGGGGGTCTACAAAATTGGAGTTGATCGGATTTGTAAAGGGCGGGGCCTGGCCCCTTGGGAACCTGGATGTAGTAAGTGTCCTCGAGCTGGTTGTGGTGCGGCTGGGGACATGGGCGGAGTGTTAGGAGAAGCCTTTTTGGGCTGTTGGGCACCCAAAGACCCCTTCCCAGGTCAACCATTGTTTACAGTATTATTTTTATATATTATTTGGTTTATTACTTCATAATGGGCACAGCAGCTGTACAGACCCGGGAACTCAGCACAGGAATGGTGGGAGATCCTCATAATGAGCACAGCAGGTGTACAGACCTGGGAACTCAGCACAGGGATGGTGGGAGCTCCTCATAATGGGCACAGCGGGGGTACAGACCTGGGAACTCATTGCAGAGATGTCACCAAAAAGGTGAAAGAGACTCTCAATTAGTTTATCATCCACCAGACCCTTTAATCCTCGATTTTATGACTGACTATTTAGGGACTTTAGGGACCAGCAGTCAGCATTGAGCGGGATTAACTTGAATTCGCCAGCTCAGTATCCTTAAGTGTCCCAGAAATTGATGTTCCAATGTTACCAGTTCTGCTGTTATGGGCTGCGAGAGGAAATCGTGAACAATTAGCGGAGGCACCAGCCTGAGCCAAGGCTGCCCTGGGATCCATAATGAATGTATTTAATGTAGAACCTCATCTCAGAAGTCGAAAAGAGGCGCGAGCCTCATACAGAAGCCACGGGAGAGGAGACGGTGGAGGAAGAAGAAAGAAGATTACTGCGAGAGGGATCATTAATAAGGACAGACCACGTTTGGCTAGCAGCCTCCCCAAAGTGGCGCTGATAAGAAGAGAGCCTCGCGGGGCCCTGCATCCGCAGACTCTGCGTATCAACCGAACTGACCTTGATGTACGACAAGGGGAAAGTTTCGGCTTTGTCTTCAGACGCCAGTGAAGATAAAGGGCTGAAAATTCAGTTCATATTTTAAGTCAATCTTTGGACTTTCAGAATAAAGATCTTTAACGAGAGGCCAAAGGGGGATTTACAGCAAAAGAAATACATTTTTATGCCACTCCAGGCACCCAATTACCTATAATATATATTTTATAACATCATATATAATCATCGGCAATTAGATATGTTCCCCCAGAGTCTGCCATTTTCCAGGATTAAAGACGAGCTAAAGTCATTTTAGATACACTACATTACCAAAAGTATTGGGGCGCCTTTACACGCACATGAACTTTAATGGCATCCCAGTCTTAGTCCGTAGGGTTCAGTATTGGGTTGGCTCCGCCCTTTGCCACTATAACAGCTTTAACTCTTCTGGGAAGGCGTCCACAAGGTTTAGGAGTGTGTCTATATACGTCCATCGGATTGCCAGATAGAGAGGCGTGATTGGTCACTCCAGAGAACACGTCTCCACTTCTCTAGAGTCCAGTGGCGGCGTGCTTTACACCACGGCATCCCACACTTTGCATTGCACTTGGTGATGTAAGGCTTGGATGCAGCTGCTCGGCCATGGAGACCCATTCCATGAAGCTCTCTACGCACTGTTGTTGTGCCAATCTGAAGGCCACACCAAGTTTGGAGGTCTGTAGCTATTGACTCTGCAGACAGTTGGCGACTTCTGTGACCGCGGAGTATTTAGTGGCCAGGAAATGTCACCGAACACCTGAATCCAATGATTTGGAGCGGTGTCCAAATACTTTTGGCAAAAGTGTATATGAGAAAGAGATTAACTTAAAATGTACAGGATACCCAAATACAGTAGCAACAATTCCTTTCACTCAGTAGACTTCTCAAGGACTCTTAAGGCCCAGATGGGCTACTATTTTCCAGGATCTTTTGACCTCTGCCACAGGTCAGCTGTAGATTCTGTAGGCCCATATGGGCGGCTACGTTTCAGTTTCTTCATCCTTTACCACAAGACAGTTTTGGACTCTTTAGGCTTCTATCACAGTCTGATGTAGATTCCGAATGCCCAGACAGACGGCTACCTTACAGTTTCTTTAGCCTCTGCCACAGGCCAGTTTAGGACTCTTTAGGCTACTTTCACAAGTCATCTGTAGGACTCCTTAGGCCTCTGCCACAGGCTAGTGTAGATTCTATGAGAAAAGGAACAAAAGAGAGCGCCTCCATAGTGTAAAAATGTTATTTAATAGTAAAAACACGCAGCTCTAATGGCTGTGCTTACAACAGTTCAGTAGAAAAAAACCCAGTAGAATAAGGTGAGAGGACGGAACCCCTGGCAGGGAGAATCTGGAGCGATGTAAAACACCAGTAACCTCGATCCCTGTATTCATAAATGGTTTATGCGTTTCTGTGGTACGCCCCCTTCATCAGAACCAGTTTCTCATAGACTGATGGTCCATCTAATCTGTGGGAGCTGCCTCCATCGTGTTTGCTGTATTTTTACTGCTGGGCTCTTTTTGGATTTGAAGGCGCCGGTATTGTTTTGCAATTTAGTATAGATTCTGTAGGCCCAGACGGGCAGCTAACGTCCAGTTTTCTTGGCACAGGCCAGCTAAGGACTCTGCAGGCCTCTGCCTTAGGCCAGTTTAGGGCACTCTAGGCCAAGCTCGAATAACAAACACCCTTTATTGGCTCTACCTTTCTCCACCAGTTGAAGGCCAGGGAAGCAACAACTGGGCCTCTCTGGAGTCTGGAGCTACATCCTGTCTAGAAAGCAGTCTAGGACCTTCTAGAAGGTTTCTCCAAATATTTACCCCCCCCCCCCCCCCCCACCACACACACACACACACACACACATACACACACACAATCACTGGAATATACCTCTCAATGACTGGCCAGGGCAGGATAAATATTCATAACCCAATACCTGTGTATCTTCTCACTCTATCTACTGGGGAGCACTCAACAGAAGCAGGCAGAAGCAAACAATGTCCTTGGTCTTTGGAGAAGCCTATCGCCCGCAGATAATATGACCTAAGTTCGGGCTGGTTACAGCCTTGCTTCAAACACTAAATTTACTCCAGCTTAAAGTATAACAGGGCAATATGGAAACACAGATTACTGTCTGCAAGGGTCCAGTGGACCACAGAAAGAGTCCAAAAGGGCCACAGGTTGGGGTCTAAACCCTTATAAGTGGCAGTTTTCCACCCCCTGACATGCGGTGGCTTTCTCTTATGACTTTGTTTATTCATTTGACATTATCAATAAAGATGTATTGGACTCACACTCGATCTGTGGAGCTCTCATGCTTTCTACACTCTTCAGACTACTCTGAGGACCACCAATGATACCTTGCTTGACAGAGAGCTGCCTCCAATATTACATCTTCAATTTCCACCTGTCCACCTTTTCCTGTCCACCTTTTGGTCCAGCGCTCCACCAACCTGTCTTTTGTTCACACTAGTTTTCATCTGCCGGATGACAAAGTGTCGGCACAGCGAGGCGGGGACATCCCCCAGACGAGGGTCCTGTTTGGAGACCAGTTTCTGATGGAAGAGACAGAAGAAGGTTGCCCCGTCCTCCATTGCTGCTGCTGCGTGGGTGGGAAATATAACCGCATCTCATCCTTCATCATTCAACATCCAGCGCACGGCTTGTATCACGTCCCGGCTCTGCCTCAGTGCGCCGAGCTTCTGACGTCTCCCGTGTTTCCATTATCATGTCCACCGTGTAAACAATGATAAATGTCTTGAGATATTCCTGTCACTGCTCATTACTAAACTCATAGGAGATTTACCATCACTTTCTTTTTTTTTTGGCGAGGAGATTTATACATTTTTGTGACTTGTTTGCTTCTTTTTTACTTTCTACTCCTTCGGATATTTTCTAATAACCTAATTGGAGACTAGAGACTTAATTCAAGTGGACCTGGCATAGTCCAACTGTCACGTATCTGGTAAAAGCCTGAGAGGACGAGGGCGGCCTCCCTTGCTTCTCTTGTCCAAACACCCCTGGTAATGGTGGACAGAGGGTGTAGGGGCGGAAGAGGGGCACGAGTGCCTGATGAAGTGGATACAGCCGGAGCCAGAGATGCAGGTGGACCAGTCTGGAGGGCGTTGATGGCAGTAATTTCCTGGAATATGACGTCAGCGATGGGTGAAGCTGGCACCGGTGCAGAGCAGAGCCGAAGTAAGGAACAAGCCGGGTCACGATCAGCCGGGCAGCGAGGTACAAAAATCAGCAAACAGAGGCAGGGTCAGTAGCAGGCCGGGTCGGTAACGTGCAGGCAAGGCAGAGTGGAATTAGCAAACAGAAGGAAGGTCCAGATCTAGCCAAGGCCAGGGGAAGGCAGCAGTCGGCAGAGTCCAAGAACAAGCCGGGTCAATATCAGGAACAAACAGAATCACCAACAGAGACACAGGAAGCAGGGCGCTAGCTGAAGAACTCTCATCAAGGATCAGGTACAAAGCTCCTCCTTAAATAGACCATCTGGCGCCAATGTTTAAATGTGCAGCACGAATACGAGCAACACTTCTCTGACACCAGCTTTTGCAAAATAATAATATTTTCTGCATTTCAGTCTGCCTGCAAAGCGTTGCCATCAGGGGATGGCGGGTGCAATGTTCAGGCTCCTGCAGACCCTTCCTCCCAGCACCTGCCAGGACCAAGGGATGGACTTTCAGCTCAGGAACGGAAAGGAGTGTTAGGATCCAGAGCGCCTCCAGGTGGCGCTGGAGCTAGCCCTGCAGTTCCAGTGCTCACCTGCGGGTGTCTCCCAGCACTTAGCCATCACCTGGTGCTTCCTGGGAGGGTATTTAAACACTCCCTGCAGCCAGAACGATGGCTCAGTATTGTTCCCTGTTTGTCCTGAACCCAGAACCCTGTTTGAACTTTGTTACCTGTGATTCCTGAACCCTGTTTGAACTTTGTTCCCTGTTAATCCTGAACCCTGTTTGAACCTTGATACCTGTGAGTCCTGAACGCTGTTTGAATCTTGTTTCCTGTGAGTCCTGAACCCTGTTTGAAGTCCTGTTTCCTGTGTCTTTTGTTTGCTGTCCTCAGCCTTGTTGTTGGTTGTTGCTGTTAGTCTGCTGTGTATATTAAGCAATCTATACATATATAACATACTTGCCTGGTCCGTGTGGTCACACATGTTTGGTCTGCCTGTGTGATTACCTGCGCAGGTGTGGAGGTCACCTGTGCCGGTATCGCTGACAGAATACTGAGCCCACGTAACGGCCAAATCGACCACACGTGGACCTGCTGGCTTTCTGAGGTATTCCAGTGTCAATATGGATCTCGAGAGCATGCATGGTTATGTGCGTTTAGCATCCGAGGCACCGCAGCGCTGCCGCCAATTATTCCAGCGCTCCCCCAGAGCAAAGCTATTGGAATATGTCCGCAGTGCTCACCATTTTATGGATACAACTGGTTGTCCTTTTTGGGATATCCAACCCCTAATCCAGATCTGGACAGAACTTGCTCTGAGTGGTGATAAGGGTGATGACTTTTCCCCTCCATTTACCCTGCCACAGGTTGAGTCGCTAGTGTGGCTATTATGATGATCCAGATGGGTTTTTTGAGCATTACTCTGCGTGTTCTCGGGATACCTTGTTGGAATGTTTCCATGCAGTGCAGTCCCTTGTTGAACATGGGGTTTGTGCGGATACCTTTGCCCAACCCCTGCTCCGGACGTGGTCTGGCCTATGGTCCATGCAGGCTAGTCCCCACTCCGGGTCCCGATCGGGTTTAACCAGTTTACCCAGGACTACCACAGTGACTCCTGCTACTCATAATCAAACCAACTCCTGGTTTTCCCCAGCGTCAGCTCCAGTCTGCCACTTGGCTACGCTTGTTCCAAAGGCTACCCAGCAAGAACCTTTGCGTCTCCTGGCTACATCTCATGCGGACGCAAAGGATCTTGAAGAATGGACTGACTGTTCGGAGGATGGGGATTGGAGTGACTGCTCCGAGGTTGAGGCTATGGATGACCGTTTTAGATACTCAGGGTTCATCCCAGTCTAGCCTGTTCCAGTCCAGCCAGAACCTGTTCCAGCCGTTCGGGACGATCCCATTTCTGTTCGAGGCGATCCCGTTTCAGTCGATCCTGATCCGGCTCCTGTTTCAGCCGATCTGGTTCCAGACGATTCCGTTCCAGGTGATCCCGTTCCAGTCGAGGCTGTCCCAGTCAATGCTGCTTCAGCTTCTGGTCCAGTCGAGCCTGCTTCGCGGGCAGTTCCAGGCCAGCCTGCCCGGGTACAAGATCCTTCATTCCTGGAACCTCCCTTATCCACATCCCTCCATGCTATCCCGAGGGTTTCCCTTCATCTTTTGGACAAGTTGGTACATTCAAGCAAATGGGGTCCTCGCCCATTTCCCAAGAACTCTTGCCCTCTGGACTCCACTATAGCCGTTTTGGATCATACCGCATGTCCTAAAACCCAGTGTCAACCACAACAGTGTGTGCCTACTGCCCAGCTCCTGGTCTCTGACGATCCTGTGCCTGCTGCCCAGCTCCTGGTCTCTGACGATCCTGTGCCTGCTGCCCAACTCCTGGTCTCTGATGATCCTGTGCCTACTGCCCAGCTCCTGGTCTCTGACGATCCTGTGCCTGCTGCCCAGCTCCTGGTCTCTGACGATCCTGTGCCTGCTGCCCAGCTCCTGGTCTCTGACGATCCTGTGCCTGCTGCCCAGCTCCTGGTCTCTGACGATCCTGTGCCTGCTGCCCAGCTCCTGGTCTCTGACGATCCTGTGCCTGCTGCCCAGCTCCTGGTCTCTGACGATCCTGTGCCTGCTGCCCAGCTCCTGGTCTCTGATGATCCTGTGCCTGCTGCCCAGCTCCTGGTCTCTGACGATCCTGTGCCTGCTGCCCAGCTCCTGGTCTCTGACGATCCTGTGCCTGCTGCCCAGCTCCTGGTCTCTGACGATCCTGTGCCTGCTGCCCAGCTCCTGGTCTCTGACGATCCTGTGCCTGCTGCCCAGCTCCTGGTCTCTGACGATCCTGTGCCTGCTGCCCAGCTCCTGGTCTCTGACGATCCTGTGCCTGCTGCCCAGCTCCTGGTCTCTGACGATCCTGTGCCTGCTGCCCAGCTCCTGGTCTCTGACGATCCTGTGCCTGCTGCCCAGCTCCTGGTCTCTGACGATCCTGTGCCTGCTGCCCAGCTCCTGGTCTCTGACGATCCTGTGCCTGCTGCCCAGCTCCTGGTCTCTGACGATCCTGTGCCTGCTGCCCAGCTCCTGGTCTCTGACGATCCTGTGCCTGCTGCCCAGCTCCTGGTCTCTGACGATCCTGTGCCTGCTGCCCAGCTCCTGGTCTCTGACGATCCTGTGCCTGCTGCCCAGCTCCTGGTCTCTGACGATCCTGTGCCTGCTGCCCAGCTCCTGGTCTCTGACGATCCTGTGCCTGCTGCCCAGCTCCTGGTCTCTGACGATCCTGTGCCTGCTGCCCAGCTCCTGGTCTCTGACGATCCTGTGCCTGCTGCCCAGCTCCTGGTCTCTGACGATCCTGTGCCTGCTGCCCAGCTCCTGGTCTCTGACGATCCTGTGCCTGCTGCCCAGCTCCTGGTCTCTGACGATCCTGTGCCTGCTGCCCAGCTCCTGGTCTCTGACGATCCTGTGCCTGCTGCCCAGCTCCTGGTCTCTGACGATCCTGTGCCTGCTGCCCAGCTCCTGGTCTCTGACGATCCTGTGCCTGCTGCCCAGCTCCTGGTCTCTGACGATCCTGTGCCTGCTGCCCAGCTCCTGGTCTCTGACGATCCTGTGCCTGCTGCCCAGCTCCTGGTCTCTGACGATCCTGTGCCTGCTGCCCAGCTCCTGGTCTCTGACGATCCTGTGCCTGCTGCCCAGCTCCTGGTCTCTGACGATCCTGTGCCTGCTGCCCAGCTCCTGGTCTCTGACGATCCTGTGCCTGCTGCCCAGCTCCTGGTCTCTGACGATCCTGTGCCTGCTGCCCAGCTCCTGGTCTCTGACGATCCTGTGCCTGCTGCCCAGCTCCTGGTCTCTGACGATCCTGTGCCTGCTGCCCAGCTCCTGGTCTCTGACGATCCTGTGCCTGCTGCCCAGCTCCTGGTCTCTGACGATCCTGTGCCTGCTGCCCAACTCCTGGTCTCTGATGATCCTGTGCCTACTGCCCAGCTCCTGGTCTCTGACGATCCTGTGCCTGCTGCCCAGCTCCTGGTCTCTGACGATCCTGTGCCTGCTGCCCAGCTCCTGGTCTCTGACGATCCTGTGCCTGCTGCCCAGCTCCTGGTCTCTGACGATCCTGTGCCTGCTGCCCAGCTCCTGTGGTCTCTGACGATCCTGTGCCTGCTGCCCAGCTCCTGGTCTCTGACGATCCTGTGCCTGCTGCCCAGCTCCTGGTCTCTGACGATCCGTTGCCTGCTGCACAGCTCCTGGTCTCTGACGATCCGGTGCCTGCTACCCAGCTCCTCGCTTCTGGTCTTGTGCCTGTTGCTCGGCTCCTTGCCTCTGCTGATCCGGTGCCTTGGCGGCTTGTCCAGCTGAACTTTATGGGGCATTCACTCGCTGTCTGCTCTGGTCCTGGTGCCGAGGTAATGCCCCTTGGAGTCGGGGGCTTGGGGGTTCGTGCGTCCACCTTAGATGGGGTGGTCATGTGCGCAAGCCCAGACAGGGTAGTGGTAATGTCCTGGGGAACGGGGAGCTCCATTTGAGCCCGCCTGGTTTCCGAAGGGTCTCGCTGCGTTCCCTGAAGTACATGGTGACCTGGGTCGGGTGGCCACTGCTTTGGGGGTAACTGGGTGGCTGGCTGATTGCACTGTCGGTCCTAGTGACCCCCAATGCTGCTTAGAGGTGGTATGCCTGCTGAAACCTGGGCTCCTCAGTGCTGGGGGTGTACACAGCGGACACCTGGTGCCCGTTGCCTTCCTGTTGCGATTCCCGCTGCCTTGTGGAGGTTGCTGCCGGATCCTGGTGGTGGACTGCTCAGCCTGTTGCCTGACCCTGTTGGGGGGTGGGGGGGGGGGGCT
>NW_017309122.1:38033-38836 GCF_000935625.1 Nanorana parkeri | reverse complement strand
GGGGGGGGGGGTGCTCGACCGGACCCTGGATTTTGGCCATGGTACGAATGGTGGCCTTGGCGGCCGTGCGGGCCTTCGGTGCCCTTGGACCTCGCTGGCACGGATGGACTTTTGTGGAGTGTCCGGAGCCCGCTCCTTGAGGAGGGGTACTGTTAGGATCCAGAGCGCCTCCAGGTGGCGCTGGAGCTAGCCCTGCAGTTCCAGTGCTCACCTGCGGGTGTCTCCCAGCCCTTAGCCATCACCTGGTGCTTCCTGGGAGGGTATTTAAACCCTCCCTGCAGTCAGGACGATGGCTCAGTATTGTTCCCTGTTTGTCCTGAACCCAGAACCCTGTTTGAACTTTGTTCCCTGTGAACCTTGATGACTACCCTTGTAGGGGGCATTCTGAGCAAGAGGCCTAGAGCATGCTGAACCCAGCACAGGGTCAGCTGTAGTGATGAGCGCACTGGCCTGGGCTTGGTTAGCTTGGACATTCTCTGAAGCCAGCTAGAAATCCAGATTTAAAGGTCTATTCATGAAGCAGACTCTGTCTAACTTTTGCCAGGTGGCCAAAAATGCATTGAAGTCCATAGGGAAGGCAAACTGATGGTGGTTTTTAAGGGTGAGATTGGCTTTAACCCTTTCGCTGCCAACGATGTGTGCCACGCTCTGTCCAGCTGTGTAAAGCCGACAGTCAGCTTTATACTGGAAGCGATTCTGAGCTGGCTGAGCTAATAAATAAAAAATGAAATAAAAAAATAAACAATAACAAAATAAAAATGCATAAAAATAAAACGGTAAAAAATAAATAGAAAATAAATGAA
>NW_017309122.1:32757-37979 GCF_000935625.1 Nanorana parkeri | reverse complement strand
CTTATGAGAGATGTGTTGGCGGTGAGAGTTGCTATCGCGCTCGTCACACATTTCCCGCTACAGTGCGCCCAGAGGCGGCCGCCGGATTATTTTTATTTATTCATCAGCAAAACAACAAAAAAAGAAGAATCTGATTTATTCATCTTCTGGCTGGCCGGCCTTCTCGCTGAGCACTCTGGCGGCGCAGGGTTTGTGTTGAGCGCCGTGACCCGGGTCAGGTCCCTCTGCTTCACTCTCCCGGCAAGTCTGTAGAACATTCCATTTACAGAGCGAACAAAATGTACAGACCCTCCGAACCCGGTCTGCCCTACTAGACCTGTGTGTGTGTGTGCGCGTGTGTGCGTGTGTATATTGTGTATGTGTATATATATACACACATACATACGTACACAGTCGTGTGAAAAAGAAAGTACACCCTCTTTGACTTCTATGGATTTAAGTATCAGGACATAATAACCGCACATTGCACGCCGCTGCAACGTACGCAGGGAGGTGCGTTTGGGTGCCATGAATGGCAATGCAACGGCGCCTAGCACGGGGTAGTGTGCGTTGCGCGACAGCATGCACGGAAAACATCGGACGGGGGAGGGGGCGGGTACAGCTGGCTCTAGATAGGCAGAGCCAGCTGTCAATCATGCAGCTAGGCGGATCCAGACATAATTGTCGGGATCCGCTTCAGCTGCGGCGTCTCTGTATATAGGGAGCTGTAGGTCACGGTATACTGAGCCTAGGGTGTCCTTCCTGTTACCCTAAGGAGAACTATGGGGAAAAGCCCCGACAGCATAGTTCTACTGACAGTTTTCAGGCGTCGGCGCCCTTTCTCCAGCTCACCGATGTACAATGTAACAATTCATTTTTTTTATTTTAACACACCAGTTTAACATGCAACTGTAGCCAACTGGAGACTGATGAAATGACTTCTCCTGCCTGCAGCAGACTGATCACTGGGGTTGGGGACAGTGGCTTCACAGTGAGGTGCGGCCAGCACCCGTGTGTCACCATTGCAGGGGTGACACCACAATGACTGACAGTCATTGTGGTGTCACATCTGTCTAAAAAGTTGGGCACTCGGTAATGGACCGAGAGCCCGACAGTGTCTGGAGAGAGGAGGGGACACGGCGGCATACCTCATCCCACCAAGTGAACGTCCCCTCCTCTCTCTGCCAGTGTCCATCACTAAGATGGCCGCCGGCAAGCATCAATCAGATGGGTGTGCATGCACGATGACATCATCGCACATGCGTGAGGTGACATCACGTGCACGTGCGATGACGACACGGCGGGGGGTCACCCGGTCTAGAGACCAGGTGATACCCAGCCTCGGTACACCCCTGGATGGGGAGACTGAGGAAATGCTTCCTCCTGCCTGCAGCAGACTGATGACATCAAGGACGGCTTTGTAATGATAAAAGTTGGAGCGTTTCTGAACAATGATGTTGTTGTTGTAGATTGTGACACGCACGGGATTTGTAAAGTGTAGAATTTAGGACTCAGGCGCCTTTAAGTATTCTCACCCTGCATTCGAACAGTCGGATGAAATTCTCGGTAAACAAGGTGCCGGAGGCGCCGCCGATCCGCGGGAAGAGAGGTCACCCAGTTCTCGGCTGTGCTGATGTATTAATAGCCGACATTACAGAAAACGAGCCCGGCGCCACCGCGGATCGGAACACCTAACAGCCTCGCTCACCTCTGGGCGCCGCGTTCACAGATACAGCGCGTCCGCCTCCGGCAGAATCATTTGTATCCAGAGACTTACGACATTCGAATTCAGAGACATTGAAGCAAACAATACGCGGTGAAGATTTGATGAATGAAACTTCGTAGACTGTTTGTAGCTTTTCCATAGACGTGAGAATGAGAACCCGTCCTCCCCCTACTGGACGGTATGTGGCACCAGGCGGGACGAGTCCTCTAGGGGGGGAAAACCTTTCCTTCAACAATACATCAGGGACCCTCATACCAGGTGCCTCCTGGGGGGTGATTTTTGATGCCCCATGCAGATGGTATATTATCAAAAGTATTACCAAAAGTATTGGGACGCCTTTACACGCACATGATCTTTAATGGCATCCCAGTCTTAGTCCGTAGGGTTCAGTATTGGGTTGGCTCCGCCCTTTGCCGCTATAACAGCTCCGCCTCTTCTGGGAAGGCGTCCACAACGTTTAGGAGTGTGTCTATGGGAATGTTGGACCATTTGTGAGGCCAGGTACTGATGTTGGGGGAGGGGCTCGCAGTCTCCGCTCTAATTCATCCCAAAGGTGTTCTATGGGGTTGAGGTCAGGACTCTGTGCGGCCAGTCACGTTCCTCCACCCCAAACTCCCCCATCCATGTCTTTATGGACCTTGCTATGTGCACTGGTGCGCAGTCATGTTGGAACAGGAAGGGGGCATCCCCAAACTCCTCCCACAATGTTGGGAGCATGAAATTGTCCAAAATTGGCACAATGCAGTCAGGCAAGTACCGTTCTCCTGGCAACTGCCAAACCCAGACACATCCATCAGATTGCCATCGGATTGCCCTGGACAATATTTAACATCTGCTGCTGCCCTGACCTGTGCCTGTCCCTGGACTAAGCTTATAGTCTGCTGGGACCTCAGACCATCCGTGGATTAAGCTTATAGTCTGCTGGGGCCTCAGACCATCCGTGGATTAAGTTTATTGTCTGCTATGACCTCTGCCTGTCCCTGCATTACATTTATCATCTGCTGCCTGCCCTAACCTTGACCTGTCTTTCTATTGTGCTGATCGTCTGCTGCCTGCCCTGACCTCAGCCTGTCTCTGGATTACACTGATCATCTTCCCTCTGCCCTGATCACCACCAGCCTCTGGATTTTATAACTGGCTTCAAACCTAATGGCCAGCAATCCATCTGATATCCCTAAAACACTCTTTCTTAGGTCACTGCTCAGTCCATCATGCCAGTTGGCAAGAGGCTATAGTATTGTTTAATAAGCCCTGAGGGCAGCCAAGTACTGGTAGGAAATGGGGGGTGCTATAGGTGAAGCTACACTCACCAGCTCTAGTCCTTGACCTCTGGTACTGGGCTGAGCATTATACGTATATTATTATTATTATATTATACCAACAACAACCGAGGTGTGTAGAAGAGCATCTCCGAACGCAGCAACAACAACCGAGGTATGTAGAGGAGCATCTTTGAACGCACCAACAACAACCAAGGTATGCAGAGGAGCATCTCCGAACGCACCAACAACAACCGAGGTATGTAGAGGAGCATTTCTGAACGCACCAACAACCGAGGTATGTAGAAGAGCATCTCCGAATGCACCAACAACAACCGAGGTATGTAGAGGAGCATCTCCGAATGCACCAACAACAACCGAGGTATGTAGAGGAGCATCTCCAAACGCAGCAATAACAACCGAGGTATGTAGAGGAGCATCTCCGAACGCAGCAATAACAACCGAGGAATGTAGAGGAGCATCTCCGAACGCGCCAACAACAACCGAGGTATGTAGAAGAGCATCTCCAAACGCAGCAACAAAAACCGAGGTATGTAGAAGAGCATCTCCGAACGCAGCAACAATAACCGAGGTATGTAGAAGAGCATCTCCGAACGCAGCAACAATAACCTTGGTATGTAGAAGAGCATCTCCGAACACACCAACAACAACCGAGGTATGTAGAGGAGCATCTCCGAACGCAGCAGCAACAACCGAGGTATGTAGAGGAGCATTTCTGAACGCACCAACAACCGAGGTATGTAGAGGAGCATCTCCGAACGCACCAACAACAACCTAGGTATGTAGAGGAGCATCTCTGAACACACCAACAACCGAGGTATGAAGAGGAGCATCTCCGAACGCACCAACAACAACCGAGGTATGTAGAGGAGCATCTCCGAACGCACCAACAACAACCAAGGTATGTAGAGGAGCATCTCCGAACGCACCAACAACAACCAAGGTATGTAGAGGAGCATCTCCGAACGCACCAACAACAACCGAGGTATGTAGAGGAGCATCTCCGAACGCAGCAACAACAACCGAGGTATGTAGAGGAGCATCTCCGAACGCAGCAACAACAACCGAGGTATGTAGAGGAGCATCTCCGAACGCGCCAACAACAACCGAGGTATGAAGAGGAGCATCTCTGAACACACCAACAACAACCGTGGTATGTAGAGGAGCATCTCCGAACGCACATCACGCTGAACCTTGAAGCAGATGGACTACAGCAGCAGAAGACCACACCGGGTGCCACTCCTGTCAGCTAAGGACTTGCAAATGAGGCTACCATTCGCACAGGCTCACCAAAATTGGACAATAGAAGATTGGGAAAAAACGTTTCCTGGTCTGATGAGCCTCCATTTCTGCTGCAACATTCGAATGGTTGGGATAAACAACATGAAAGCATGGATCCATCCTTGCCTTGTATCAAGAGTTCACGCTGGTATAATGGGGGATCTTTTCTTGGCACACTTTGGGTCCCTTAGTACCAATTGAGCATGATTGAAATGCCACGGCCTACCTGACTTGCATGCGCATCATGGATGTGCATCCGACAAATCTGCAGCACCGGCGTGATACTATTAGGGCAATATGGACAAAACTCTAAGGAATGTTTCCAGCACCTTGTTGAATCCATGCCACAAAGTACTAAAGCAGTTCTTCTTCACCTCTGCCTTTTTAGAAGGGGGGGTCCAACCTGGTACCAGCAAGGTGTACCTAACAAAGTGGCTCTAGTGAATATAAATCCAATGGAATTCTGATTGTCATGTAATACTACATTATGGACTGTAGATGGAGCTGAGGAGCACAGAAAACAAATCCTTCTTCCTTATGCTCCTCAGCTCCATCTAGTGGCCACAATGTGGTATTTTACATACAGTACATTCGAAATGGAGCTTTTAACCTGTCTGCTGCCAGAGGGCTTTAGAATATATTATCCGGCCACGCATTCTGGACTCCTTTTGCACAAAACTAATCTTCATGGAGTTTCACAGGGCGAACGGCCCTGTGAATTATTTTTAATTAGAACCTTTAATAAAGAAAAGTTTCTGGTCTATACTGGCTACACTCTCACAACCCCCTCCCCAGCGCCGCTCTTCTCCCTTTTTTGGCTTTTCACTTTTCAGACGAGCTACTCTCGCCATCAGCGGCCGTATTAATGTCTGTAATGTTACCGCTCCTACTCGGGAGGTCAGGTGGGTTTTGTTTGTGCCTTTTATTGCGCCGCTACCTGCTAATTGCGCCCGGCG
>NW_017309122.1:30321-32697 GCF_000935625.1 Nanorana parkeri | reverse complement strand
CCCCCCCCGGCAGCATGAGATGAAATGGACTCAATTTCGAGTGAAGGGTTTAGATGAAAATTCCTCCCGCCGAACTTCATTACCGATGTGGAGAGAAGATGAAACGGACCTCCATTTTCCCGACCATTGAGAGAACTACTTCAAGGTAAATGTCTCATAACTCTCCGCCGTCTACCGATGAAACGCGCTCGGGGTCATTCGGGTTCCAGGAACAGAATCAGAGGAAGAATGTTTATTAATATAAAAATAGTAAAATAACAAATGGCGGAGATGAAATCATTCATTCCGGGAAATGTCAGAACTCTCCACTTGCTTTGCACGCAGAACAAACAAATGGATCTTATGTTTCCCTCTTGGAGTAGCAGCAGAGAAGCTAAGGGAAACAATATTCATTTCAGGTGCTGCAGCATTGGTGTAGCACCAGCACCAGCTATCAGCATGGAAGGTGATGCTTAAAGGAGAACTGTGGGGTCAGTGTTTTCCCCATAATTCTCCTAAGGGTCATGGGAAGACACAAACTAGCGTCCTCCAGTCACCCAAAGCTCAGTATATAGCGAGCTGCAGCTCGCGGTATACTGAGACCGCGGCAGCCGGGATGGATCTCGACATTACTGGATGGATGGATCCCGACATTACCTATCTAGAGGCAGAGCCAGCTGTACCCGCCCCCTCCCCCGTCCGTTCCTCCACTCAGCGCTGGAGGATCGGAGAGGGGAGGGGGGAATCCCTGCAGGGCAGCCGTGACCGGATCGAGAAGTGAGCGAGCGACGGTATGTGTTCGCTCACTTCCCGATCTACTGAGCCGACGTGTGACAGTCTCATTGTCACAGGTCGGCTCGAACTATGAGCATGAGTGAACATCACTCCCCTCATACTTCTCCTTTAACAGCAATATTAATTTCCATTTCAGAGCTCTTCCCTGCAGTACTTCTTCTCTACCACTAGATGTCCTCAGTCTTATGGCCAACATCACTTCTTCTGAGCCAGGATCGTCCAGGATCCGCCCCCAGGCTGTGACTGGACAGTGAAAAGTGAGGCAGCATGGTGATGAGCTCTTCTCTCTGTCACTCTGCTCTTCCCCTCCTGTCAGCATGCTCCTGGGGTACTCAATTGAAGGTCTGGGGCACTCAATTGAAGATCTGGGGCACTCAGTGGATGATCTGGGGCACTCAGTAGAAGAGCTGGGTCACTCAGTAGTAGACCACAGTCACTCAGTAGAAGACCTGGGTCACTCAATTTAAGACATGGCTCACTTGGTAGTAGACTACGGTCACTCAGTAGAAGACCTGAGGCACTCAGTAGAAGACCTGGGTCACTCAGTAGTAGACCTGGGTCACTCAGTAGTAGACCACAGTCACTCAGTAGAAGACCTGAGGCACTCAGTAGTAGACCACAGTCACTCAGTAGAAGACCTGAGGCACTCAAAAGAAGACCTGAGGCACTCAGAAGAAGACCTGAGGCACTCAGTAGAAGACCTGAGGCACTCAGTAGAAGACCTGAGTCACTCAAAAGAAGACCTGAGGCACTCAGTAGAAGACTTGGACACTTGGTAGAAGACCTGGGGCACTAAGTAGAAGACACTCGGTAGAAGACACGGGGCACTCGGGGCACCTGACCTGGGGCACTCAGTAGAAGAGCTGGGTCACTCAGTAGAAGAGCTGGGTCACTCAGTAGAAGACCTGGGTCACTCAGTAGTAGACCACAGTCACTCAGTAGAAGACCTGGGTCACTCAATTTAAGACATGGCTCACTTGGTAGTAGACTACGGTCACTCAGTAGAAGACCTGAGGCACTCAGTAGAAGACCTGGGTCACTCAGTAGTAGACCTGGGTCACTCAGTAGTAGACCTGGGTCACTCAGTAGTAGACCTGGGTCACTCAGTAGTAGACCTGGGTCAATCAGTAGAAGACCCGGGTCACTCAGTAGAAGACCTGAGGCACTCAGTAGTAGACCACAGTCACTCAGTAGAAGACCACAGTCACTCAGTAGAAGACCTGAGGCACTCAGTAGAAGACCTGAGTCACTCAGTAGAAGACCTGAGTAATTCAGTAGAAGACCTGAGGCACTCAGAAGACTTGGACACTTGGTAGAAGACCTGGGGCACTAAGTAGAAGACACTCGGTAGAAGACACGGGACACTCGGTAACAGACATTGGGCACTCGGTCGAAGACATGGGGCACTCGGTAAAAGACATGGGGCACTCGGTAAAAGACATGGGGCACTCGGTAAAAGACATGGGGCACTCGGTAAAAGACATGGGGCACTCGGTAAAAGACATGGGGCACTCGGTAAAAGACATGGGGCACTCGGTAAAAGACATGGGGCACTCGGTAAAAGACATGGGGCACTCGGTAAAAGACATGGGGCACTCGGTA
>NW_017309122.1:9109-17793 GCF_000935625.1 Nanorana parkeri | reverse complement strand
CTTCCCGATCTACTGAGCCGACGTGTGACAGTCTCATTGTCACAGGTCGGCTCGAACTATGAGCATGAGTGAACATCACTCCCCTCATACTTCTCCTTTAACAGCAATATTAATTTCCATTTCAGAGCTCTTCCCTGCAGTACTTCTTCTCTACCACTAGATGTCCTCAGTCTTATGGCCAACATCACTTCTTCTGAGCCAGGATCGTCCAGGATCCGCCCCCAGGCTGTGACTGGACAGTGAAAAGTGAGGCAGCATGGTGATGAGCTCTTCTCTCTGTCACTCTGCTCTTCCCCTCCTGTCAGCATGCTCCTGGGGTACTCAATTGAAGGTCTGGGGCACTCAATTGAAGATCTGGGGCACTCAGTGGATGATCTGGGGCACTCAGTAGAAGAGCTGGGTCACTCAGTAGTAGACCACAGTCACTCAGTAGAAGACCTGGGTCACTCAATTTAAGACATGGCTCACTTGGTAGTAGACTACGGTCACTCAGTAGAAGACCTGAGGCACTCAGTAGAAGACCTGGGTCACTCAGTAGTAGACCACAGTCACTCAGTAGAAGACCTGAGGCACTCAGTAGTAGACCACAGTCACTCAGTAGAAGACCTGAGGCACTCAAAAGAAGACCTGAGGCACTCAGAAGAAGACCTGAGGCACTCAGTAGAAGACCTGAGGCACTCAGTAGAAGACCTGAGTCACTCAAAAGAAGACCTGAGGCACTCAGTAGAAGACTTGGACACTTGGTAGAAGACCTGGGGCACTAAGTAGAAGACACTCGGTAGAAGACACGGGGCACTCGGGGCACCTGACCTGGGGCACTCAGTAGAAGAGCTGGGTCACTCAGTAGAAGAGCTGGGTCACTCAGTAGAAGACCTGGGTCACTCAGTAGTAGACCACAGTCACTCAGTAGAAGACCTGGGTCACTCAATTTAAGACATGGCTCACTTGGTAGTAGACTACGGTCACTCAGTAGAAGACCTGAGGCACTCAGTAGAAGACCTGGGTCACTCAGTAGTAGACCTGGGTCACTCAGTAGTAGACCTGGGTCACTCAGTAGTAGACCTGGGTCACTCAGTAGTAGACCTGGGTCAATCAGTAGAAGACCCGGGTCACTCAGTAGAAGACCTGAGGCACTCAGTAGTAGACCACAGTCACTCAGTAGAAGACCACAGTCACTCAGTAGAAGACCTGAGGCACTCAGTAGAAGACCTGAGTCACTCAGTAGAAGACCTGAGTAATTCAGTAGAAGACCTGAGGCACTCAGAAGACTTGGACACTTGGTAGAAGACCTGGGGCACTAAGTAGAAGACACTCGGTAGAAGACACGGGACACTCGGTAACAGACATTGGGCACTCGGTCGAAGACATGGGGCACTCGGTAAAAGACATGGGGCACTCGGTAGAAGACCTGAGGCACTCAGTAGAAGACCTGAGGCACTCAGTAGAAGACCTGAGGCACTCAGTAGAAGACCTGAGGCACTCAGTAGAAGACCTGAGGCACTCAGTAGAAGACCTGAGGCACTCAGTAGAAGACCTGAGGCACTCAGTAGAAGACCTGAGGCACTCAGTAGAAGACCTGAGGCACTCAGTAGAAGACCTGAGGCACTCAGTAGAAGACCTGAGGCACTCAGTAGAAGACCTGAGGCACTCAGTAGAAGACCTGAGGCACTCAGTAGAAGACCTGAGGCACTCAGTAGAAGACCTGAGGCACTCAGTAGAAGACCTGAGGCACTCAGTAGAAGACCTGAGGCACTCAGTAGAAGACCTGAGGCACTCAGTAGAAGACCTGAGGCACTCAGTAGAAGACCTGAGGCACTCAGTAGAAGACCTGAGGCACTCAGTAGAAGACCTGAGGCACTCAGTAGAAGACCTGAGGCACTCAGTAGAAGACCTGAGGCACTCAGTAGAAGACCTGAGGCACTCAGTAGAAGACCTGAGGCACTCAGTAGAAGACCTGAGGCACTCAGTAGAAGACCTGAGGCACTCAGTAGAAGACCTGAGGCACTCAGTAGAAGACCTGAGGCACTCAGTAGAAGACCTGAGGCACTCAGTAGAAGACCTGAGGCACTCAGTAGAAGACCTGAGGCACTCAGTAGAAGACCTGAGGCACTCAGTAGAAGACCTGAGGCACTCAGTAGAAGACCTGAGGCACTCAGTAGAAGACCTGAGGCACTCAGTAGAAGACCTGAGGCACTCAGTAGAAGACCTGAGGCACTCAGTAGAAGACCTGAGGCACTCAGTAGAAGACCTGAGGCACTCAGTAGAAGACCTGAGGCACTCAGTAGAAGACCTGAGGCACTCAGTAGAAGACCTGAGGCACTCAGTAGAAGACCTGAGGCACTCAGTAGAAGACCTGAGGCACTCAGTAGAAGACCTGAGGCACTCAGTAGAAGACCTGAGGCACTCAGTAGAAGACCTGAGGCACTCAGTAGAAGACCTGAGGCACTCAGTAGAAGACCTGAGGCACTCAGTAGAAGACCTGAGGCACTCAGTAGAAGACCTGAGGCACTCAGTAGAAGACCTGAGGCACTCAGTAGAAGACCTGAGGCACTCAGTAGAAGACCTGAGGCACTCAGTAGAAGACCTGAGGCACTCAGTAGAAGACCTGAGGCACTCAGTAGAAGACCTGAGGCACTCAGTAGAAGACCTGAGGCACTCAGTAGAAGACCTGAGGCACTCAGTAGAAGACCTGAGGCACTCAGTAGAAGACCTGAGGCACTCAGTAGAAGACCTGAGGCACTCAGTAGAAGACCTGAGGCACTCAGTAGAAGACCTGAGGCACTCAGTAGAAGACCTGAGGCACTCAGTAGAAGACCTGAGGCACTCAGTAGAAGACCTGAGGCACTCAGTAGAAGACCTGAGGCACTCAGTAGAAGACCTGAGGCACTCAGTAGAAGACCTGAGGCACTCAGTAGAAGACCTGAGGCACTCAGTAGAAGACCTGAGGCACTCAGTAGAAGACCTGAGGCACTCAGTAGAAGACCTGAGGCACTCAGTAGAAGACCTGAGGCACTCAGTAGAAGACCTGAGGCACTCAGTAGAAGACCTGAGGCACTCAGTAGAAGACCTGAGGCACTCAGTAGAAGACCTGAGGCACTCAGTAGAAGACCTGAGGCACTCAGTAGAAGACCTGAGGCACTCAGTAGAAGACCTGAGGCACTCAGTAGAAGACCTGAGGCACTCAGTAGAAGACCTGAGGCACTCAGTAGAAGACCTGAGGCACTCAGTAGAAGACCTGAGGCACTCAGTAGAAGACCTGAGGCACTCAGTAGAAGACCTGAGGCACTCAGTAGAAGACCTGAGGCACTCAGTAGAAGACCTGAGGCACTCAGTAGAAGACCTGAGGCACTCAGTAGAAGACCTGAGGCACTCAGTAGAAGACCTGAGGCACTCAGTAGAAGACCTGAGGCACTCAGTAGAAGACCTGAGGCACTCAGTAGAAGACCTGAGGCACTCAGTAGAAGACCTGAGGCACTCAGTAGAAGACCTGAGGCACTCAGTAGAAGACCTGAGGCACTCAGTAGAAGACCTGAGGCACTCAGTAGAAGACCTGAGGCACTCAGTAGAAGACCTGAGGCACTCAGTAGAAGACCTGAGGCACTCAGTAGAAGACCTGAGGCACTCAGTAGAAGACCTGAGGCACTCAGTAGAAGACCTGAGGCACTCAGTAGAAGACCTGAGGCACTCAGTAGAAGACCTGAGGCACTCAGTAGAAGACCTGAGGCACTCAGTAGAAGACCTGAGGCACTCAGTAGAAGACCTGAGGCACTCAGTAGAAGACCTGAGGCACTCAGTAGAAGACCTGAGGCACTCAGTAGAAGACCTGAGGCACTCAGTAGAAGACCTGAGGCACTCAGTAGAAGACCTGAGGCACTCAGTAGAAGACCTGAGGCACTCAGTAGAAGACCTGAGGCACTCAGTAGAAGACCTGAGGCACTCAGTAGAAGACCTGAGGCACTCAGTAGAAGACCTGAGGCACTCAGTAGAAGACCTGAGGCACTCAGTAGAAGACCTGAGGCACTCAGTAGAAGACCTGAGGCACTCAGTAGAAGACCTGAGGCACTCAGTAGAAGACCTGAGGCACTCAGTAGAAGACCTGAGGCACTCAGTAGAAGACCTGAGGCACTCAGTAGAAGACCTGAGGCACTCAGTAGAAGACCTGAGGCACTCAGTAGAAGACCTGAGGCACTCAGTAGAAGACCTGAGGCACTCAGTAGAAGACCTGAGGCACTCAGTAGAAGACCTGAGGCACTCAGTAGAAGACCTGAGGCACTCAGTAGAAGACCTGAGGCACTCAGTAGAAGACCTGAGGCACTCAGTAGAAGACCTGAGGCACTCAGTAGAAGACCTGAGGCACTCAGTAGAAGACCTGAGGCACTCAGTAGAAGACCTGAGGCACTCAGTAGAAGACCTGAGGCACTCAGTAGAAGACCTGAGGCACTCAGTAGAAGACCTGAGGCACTCAGTAGAAGACCTGAGGCACTCAGTAGAAGACCTGAGGCACTCAGTAGAAGACCTGAGGCACTCAGTAGAAGACCTGAGGCACTCAGTAGAAGACCTGAGGCACTCAGTAGAAGACCTGAGGCACTCAGTAGAAGACCTGAGGCACTCAGTAGAAGACCTGGGGCACTAAGTAGAAGACACTCGGTAGAAGACACGGGACACTCGGTAACAGACATTGGGCACTCGGTCGAAGACATGGGGCACTCAGTGGATGATCTGGGGCACTCAGCAGAAGACTTGGAGCACTCAGTAGTGGCACTCAGTAGAAGATCTGAGGCACTCGGTAGAAGATCTGGGGTACTCTGTAGAAGACATGGGGCACTCAGTGGATGACCTGGGGCACTCAGCAGAAGACTTGGAGCACTCAGTAGTGGCACTCAGTAGAAGATCTGAGGCACTCGGTAGAAGACCTGAGGCACTCGGTAGAAGATCTGGGGTACTCTGTAGAAGACATGGGGCACTCTGTAGAAGACATGCGGCCCTCTGTAGAAGACATGGGGCACTCTGTAGAAGACATGCGGCCCTCTGTAGAAGACATGGGGCACTCTGTAGAAGACATGCGGCCCTCTGTAGAAGACATGGGGCACTCTGTAGAAGACATGCGGCCCTCTGTAGAAGACATGGGGCACTCTGTAGAAGACATGCGGCCCTCTGTAGAAGACATGGGGCACTCTGTAGAAGACATGCGGCCCTCTGTAGAAGACATGGGGCACTCTGTAGAAGACATGCGGCCCTCTGTAGAAGACATGGGGCACTCTGTAGAAGACATGCGGCCCTCTGTAGAAGACATGGGGCACTCTGTAGAAGACATGCGGCCCTCTGTAGAAGACATGGGGCACTCAGTGGATGATCTGGGGCACTCAGCAGAAGACTTGGAGCACTCAGTAGTGGCACTCAGTAGAAGATCTGAGGCACTCGGTAGAAGACCTGAGGCACTCGGTAGAAGATCTGGGGTACTCTGTAGAAGACCTGGGGCACTCGGTAGATGAACTGGGGCAGTTTAAATTAATAAATGAGCACAACAGATATAATCAATACTATCTTAGGAGATGCCGTGTGGGCCGCCTGGGTCGCTATGGCATCTCATGCTGCTGGCTTACACGGGCGGCTGTGTGGAGGAACGCGCCGCTGACAGTGACCTGTGCAGCGGTGCGTTCCTCTCCACAGCCGCTGCTGAGTCAGTGAGAGCCAGCAGCGGCGGTGGAGGAGGCTGGACCCGGCAGTGCAGGAGGAGATGGGGCCGGGGGTCGGCAGCAGAGGAGGAGGCGGGGCCCGGTGTTGAAGGAGGAGGTGGGGCCCGGCGACGGAGGAGAAGGCGGCGCCCATCAGCGATCGTGGAGGAAGAGTAGACGGACAGGTAAGGAGTGTGACCAGCCCACCTGAGACCCTGCAGAGCCCACCATAGAGGGTCTACGGTGGGCTCTGCAGGGTCACCCTCAGGTGGGCTGTGTGGGATCTCAAGTGGGCTCTGCAAGGGGTATATCTAGACATCATAGGGCCCCATACAAAATGTTGCTATGGGGGCCCTTTGATTTCTAGTTACGCCCCTGGTAGAATGCACAGTGTATCTGCTGCAATGGAATCCGCAATTGTCAATTCACATTCTTCACAATGATGATGAGAGAATCCAGCGAGCCGTTTCCTCGGGATGATTCATTGCACGAGGTGATGGGAGGATTATAGGGCAGAGGTGATGATGAGCGGCGGGATGAGTGACGGAGGAAGAAGAAGCGGCACAGCGAAGTGTATATTGGACTAAAGATTTATTTGTCTTACACTGCACGTCTGAGGAAGAAGTGGTGAATCACCTCGAAACGCGTCGCTGAGTAAATCTACGATATAGACTTCATGATGCAGCTTCTGATAAGAGCCCCGGCCAGGAATGCTGGAGCGCAGAGATCAATCTTTGTGCGTTGCAGCCGACTCCATTTACAGCTATCCGAGTCATATTGTCTCTCAGGATATGTACAAGGTGAGCATGTTTTGCCTTACACCCATGGTGGCCAACCTGTGGCCTTTTGGTACATGCTGTGTGGCCCTTTGCAGACCCCAGCAGTCAGAAGTAGAAGCATTTATTTGTAGAGAGTCTATTGCATGTCCTAAATTTCTGACTGTTTTTTGTAGAATGTCTGCAGTCTCTGACCACCTCCTGTACTATGTCTGCAGTCTCTGACCATCTCCTGTGCTATGTCTGCAGTCTCTGACCATCTCCTGTGGTGTGTCTGCAGTCTCTGACCACCTACTGTAGTATGTCTGCCGTCTCTAATGACCATCACCTCTAGCATGTCTGCAGTCTCTGACCATCACCTCTAGCATGTCTGCAGTCTCTGACCGTCTCCTGTACTATGTCTGCAGTCTCTGACCATCTCCTCTAGCATGTCTGCAGTCTCTGACCATCTCCTGCGGACAACCCCCACTTTGTTAGGAAGTCCAGCCCAGTCAGAACTCTCTTTATTAGCTGTAATAGACGCACCCCGAGGAGCATAGCCCATAGACGCTCTACCTCTGATCCCAACCCCTACTAGCCTCTTCCCAGCTGGGACAGCCTCCACTTTTTTAGGAAGTCCAGCCCAGGCAGAACTCTCTTTATTGGCTGAAAAAAACATACCGCGAGGAGCACAGCCCGTACATGCTCTCCCTTTAATCCCAGCCCCCTAGCCTCCTTCCGGCTCCTTCCACTTTTTTAGGAAGTCCAGCCCAGGCAGTACTAACTTTATTGGCTGAAAAAAATACCCCGAGGAACACACCCCATAGATGCTCTCCCTCTTATCCCAACCCCCAGAAGCTTCCTGCCAGCTGGGACAACCCCCCAATTTTTTAGGAAGTTCATCCAAAGCAGAACTTACTTTATTGGCTGAAAAAGACAAGCCCCCAAGCAGCATAGCCCATAGATGCTCTCCCTCTGATCCCACCCACCCCCCACTAGCCTCTTCTCAGCAGGGACAACCCCCACTTTGTTAGGAAGGTCAGCCCAGGCAGAACTCACTTTATTGGCTGAAAAAGACACGCCCCCGAGGAGCATAGTCCATAGACGCTCTAGCTCTGATCCCAGCCCCTAGTAGCCTCCTTCCAACTGGGACAACCCCCACTTTATCAAGAAGTCGAGCCCAGGCAGAACTAACGTTAATGGCTGAAAAAGACACGCCCCCGGGAGCACACCCCGTACATGCTCTCCCTCTAATCCCAGCTGGCCTAGCCTCCTTCCAGCTGGGACAACCCCCACCTTTTTAGGAAGTCCATCCTAGCAGAACTCAGCCAGGCTGGATGCGGCATTTCTGGGGGGAAATAACACGACTCCAGTTAAACAACACTCAGCAGGTCAACGTGAAAACTTTTCCGGCGTGTAAACAATCAATGCGGTGTCAGCTGGAGATCAGGAGACGGCCACAACCAGATAAAGGGTTTAATATTTTGTCGCCGGACTTTCCTGTAAATCTCAGCGAGGAAATCGATATCCAGGCCGGCGTCTCACTTCACAGAATCAGAAATCCAATTTACAGCTTGTCGGAGCGGACGGGCTCCTTAATAAAGAATCCTTCAATCGGTGACACCGAAATACTTCCCGATAATGAAAAAAAAAAAAAGCAACGTGCGGGTACGCGGTCCATATTCGAGAAAAGCTAGTTTCTGAGATTTAAATCTGATCCCCGCTCAGGAGAACAGCAGCAGTCCTTACAGAGCATCTAAAGCCCTTGGGGTGGGGAGGGGCTAGGACCCCGGCCAAGCTTCTATTACCAGGATCCATTTATAAGAGGCGCAGGATCCTATTCTTGACGCCCAATGCTGTCAAATACTTTTTTTTATTAATGAAGCAAACTCGCTTTGGTGCACCAGAATACCTCCAACAAAATGGGGCGGGGTCATATATGGGTTGGACTTGATGGACGTATGTCTTTATTCAAGCCCAAATACTATGTAACTATGTATATGGGAAGTCTAAACTTGTAGAAAGCAGTAATGGCCCCACACCACCAATGTTCACAGAGTACAATAAAGTTTTTCCATTTCATTGGTAGAAAAAAAGATAACCAACGCGTTTCGGGGATTCAGACACTCCCCCTTCATCGGGGGCCTAAATATGAAGTCATCTCTAAATGGGCGGGATTTAATGGGATATTGATGATATTGATAAATGCAGAATCGAGAATCGGGTATCCTCATCTACAGGTTGTGTAGTTACC
>NW_017309122.1:6966-8304 GCF_000935625.1 Nanorana parkeri | reverse complement strand
TTGTGGTGAGGCGCGGGGGGGGGGGGGGGGGGCCACGCTACATGGATATTGGTAGCAGAGACATGTGGTCAGAGGAGGCAGAACCTCACCTATTATTATGGAGGAAAAAGCTGTCAGCTTCAGACTTTTTCTCCATTCAGATCGGCATCTAACAGGTTACAGAGATGGGAAATCCTCCTCCTCCCCGCCGTGTAACCTGTCATGGACGGAGTGCTGGATGTTAATTACAGGAGGCGCTGCATTGACAGCTAAGTTAGGTTACACAGCAGCGGGCTTCCCCACTGCTTGTGTAACCTAACTATTGAGGCAAGAGCTGTCAAAGCCTCTACTCTGTGTTAGAGGCTTGAGCTCTGTGGATGGCTTGGACCAATGGCAAAGCGCCATTGCTCCAAGCCGTCCAATCAAAAACAGAAAAAAAAACCACTGAGGCCATGGATCTCGATGCCTCAGCAGTGAGGAGCACGTGAGGAACAGGGACGCTCCTTCCTTCCTCCTTTACACTAGCTTGGGGCCCGGGTTGGGGGGCGAAGTTCGGCTGGCCGGGGGGAGGCTTCGGCCAACGGGGGGCAGGACGTGCTGGGGGGGGGGGGAGGCTGGGGAATGCCTCACCCGGAACCACAGGTACCACACGTCACTGATTGGTAGATCTAAAGAAGATGTGTGGAGAGCTTTAGGACCCATTCACGCTGTGAACATGCGAAAAATGGCACCCCAAGCAAGACACGCATTTTGCATGAAGCTGCACGTTGGACAAACCCATTCAAATTAATGGACTACCCTATGAGCGATGCTCGGCAAATGCGCCAACACGCCAACCACGAGGTCGGTGTTGCAAGTGTGACTGGAGCCTTTGATCCAACTCTTCCCCACAGGAAGCGATCAAAGCTGAGCGTTAGAAAGAGTTGAGCGTCGAGGTCTACTATGAAACAGACGATAAGAGCCGCAGGGCGGACTCCGAGGCGTATTCACCACACCCGAATAGTGTACAGCGTGTACGATGTTCTCCCCAGAGACACAATACTTCTCATCCTGCTGCAAAGATATAAAGAGAAGTCCGCCCGAGCAAAACGTTCCGCAGTTCATCTGTTGGGGACCGTCCTCATCCATTATTCACCGTATACCCCCCTCCCCCCCGCGCGAGTGAACCATAGAAAACACGCACTGCGCTTCACAACCACTTATAGAGACTCTAATATAGGCCAATGGGCGGTTACCCTGATCAATAACCGATACCGATTGTCAGAGAATGTGGGGGGGATAACAACACACAGCATTTCATAATATCCAGTGGTGTATTTAGAAATGCTGCTGCCCTAGGCAAGACAGCAACGCCGCCCC
>NW_017309122.1:0-6335 GCF_000935625.1 Nanorana parkeri | reverse complement strand
TAGAGAGAGAGACTGGAGGAGAGAGAGGTGTAGAGAGAGGGGGAGAGAGGGAGAGAGAGGGAGAGAGAGAGGTATAGAGAGAGAGGGGGGAGGGAGAGAGGTAAAGAGAGAGAGAGGGAGGAAGAGAGAGATAGAGGGAAGTAGAGAGAGAGGCAGGGAGATGATAGCTAAACTACTTTTACATGACAATGACTTAGGATATTTTTCTCCGACGTAGAGTGATGTAGATGGACAGCCGGGTATATACAATATATATAGAACATGGTTCTGCTGTTTGATGCTGTTGTGTACACTCAGAAGCTGGATGTCTGTAAGCTCAGACAGCTTTCTGGCATCAATGATCGGACTTCAGGTGACCTCTGACCCCTGACTCTGAAGCCAACAAGTCAGCTTCATACAAGGCGCTCAGGAGACATTTACGATCACTTCCGAGCTGTAACAATACTAGAAATGAGACGGCGTCCTTCTCTTCTTCTTCCGGTGGAGATCTCTGTGGTGAAGATACGTTGACGGTTAGACTTGGCCATCGGCATCAATAAATGGGCAGATCCTTCTTCCGCGTCGCCTTCCGTCCGTACGGCGGTCAGTCTGCGTCTGTGTTGAAGTTCTCCGCCCACAATTAAATAATGAATCTCTGTAATTGCCGAGATATCACACGGAGCAGATTCAGAGCGAGCGGCAGATGTGTCCCGTCCCCTCCGCCCGGCGCACCTCTCGCTCCGCGCCGCGTGCAGGCCATGAATCGAGGCGCGGAATACTCTTATTGTATTTATCCGAAATCATAATACGGCATATGAGAGGCCCCCCGGAGGACTACCGGGGGGGGAAATGGAATCCTAATCGGGTGACACCGACATGAACACAACATTAGTAATTTAGAAGTTTGGAAATTCTCGCCGCACGGTTGCGTTTGACTCGTTAACAAATGCGCGCTCACAACCCGATAAGAGAGGAGCACCGTGACCCAGGAACTGGCCGGGGACCGGAGAAGATTGAAGTTTTAATTTCCTTGAAATTTCGGCAAAAATCACAATCAATGCCGCGAGCCGAAGAAAACCACCAACCGAGATTGTCCAAAGATAAAGAGCCGATGACGATACTTGTAAAGCTTGATTGTTGTAGGAAGCTCATAATGGGCGCAGCGGGTGTACAGACCCGGGAACTCAGCACAGGGATGGTGGGAGCTCCTCATAATGGGCACAGCGGGTGTACAGACCCAGGAACTCAGCACAGGGATGGGGGAGCCCCTCATAATGGGCACAGCGGGTGTACAGACCCGGGAACTCAGCACAGGGATGGTGGGAGCTCCTCATAATGGGCACAGCAGGTGTACAGACCCGGGAACTCAGCACAGGGATGGTGGGAGCTCCTCATAATGGGCACAGCGGGTGTACAGACCCGGGAACTCAGCACAGGGATGGTGGGAGCCCCTCATAATGGGCCCAGCAGGTGTACAGACCAGGGAACTCAGCACAGGGACGGTGGGGGCCCCTCATAATGGGGACAGCGGGTGTACAGACCCGGGAACTCAGCACAGGGATGGTGGGAGCTCCTCATAATGGGCACAGCGGGTGTACAGACCCAGGAACTCAGCACAGGGATGGGGGAGCCCCTCATAATGGGCACAGCGGGTGTACAGACCCGGGAACTCAGCACAGGGATGGTGGGAGCTCCTCATAATGGGCACAGCATGTATACAGACCAGGGAACTCAGCACAGGGAGAGATAGGAGAATCTGTAGGGAGATTTAACTCTTCAGCATCCACCAGACATTGAAATATCATATTTGGGTGGGCCGACACTTTCAATAAAGATCACACAGAAATTGTCCTCACTACAGCATCACATCACCGTGTGGAAGATGATGATGATATTCAGGACTTTGTGATGTGAATAAGCCAACACAACACACAATTACGCCAACATCAACACGCCAAATGAGAACACCTCGGTCGTCTTAATAAGTGGGCGCCGCTAAGACAAACCGCCAAGCCGAGGGAACGGTGCGCTTCGGGTCGCTGTGATCCAGCAAGTTAATCAGAATATTACTCTGTTTGCTGAAGCTAAATTTTCAATAACAACCCGTTCCCTGCAGAGCGAAGCTCCAGCGTGAGGTGGACGGTGGGCCAATTAGCCTCTAATGGAATCTCAATGAGGAAGAGGGCGGCGGGGACAGAGCTGGCGGTTTTATTGATTCTGCAGAGATTACAGGTAATGCGCGGGCGAGGGAAATGGAAATTAAATCTTCGCATTTAAAGGTGAGCTGTAGATATTTCTTCAGTCTTCAGGCTTGTTTCATCCCAACGTCGATGACTACCCATGAAGTGATAGGTGGAGCAATCTGTGGATCGTAGGGCCTTTCAAGGTGGCATTGGGTAACCGTGATTCCCAAAATGATAAAATACCCGATTTAAAGGAGAACTATAAGGGGAGTTCTTTTCACTTTCAGTGTCAGTGATCTGAACAGCGGCATGTTCCTCTTCACAGCCGCCAGTGAAAGCCACCAGCAGAGGATGCCATTGCGAACCAGGCGGCCCGCTCGGCATCTGGTCAGGCCCCCCTGTGCCCCACGGTGCCCTGGGCCCCATTGCGGCCGCCTGGGTTGCTATGGCGATTGTTACGCCACTGTATACATACGAATGGTTGGCTTTATTTACATATGAATAAGCCGCAACTCATTCTCCCCCAAAAAATGTCAGCGTGTCGCTAGAGTGTTCGGGTTTCTGTTGAAGAAAAGGTGGCAACCCTGCTGGTGAACCCACCTTGATGGTCCTTGTTCAGGCACTTCCTGCTAAAGGGTGACAGTGTTCTGTTCCCAGTCTCCCATTGTGTTGTCACCCTGTCGCACAGTCTTTTCGATGAAGACTACAAGTGGCCGTTTCAACTCTACATGGTCCGCTGTTGTCACCATCAGGAAATCCGGGCAGAGAAATGCCATGCAGCCATCTACGGAGTGCATGTAGACAGGAAGTAATTGTTTAGCGCAAGCTACTTGTCATCCAATTAAGGTTTACACAGCCGCTCACTTAAATAGCTGGTATCACCAAACAGAGCCACAAACCCGCCCCATAATGCCTCACTTACTGCCATTGTTCTGCACAGGACTTTCAGCCACTTGACTCTCCATTCAGAAGAGAAGCAGAGAGTCTTCATGGATGAGTGCCATAGAAAAAGCCCCCCCGGTGCCCATGGAAACCGTCTCCCCGTCTCAACACCTCGCGCTCGAAAAACCATAAAGCAGTTGTAAGTCCGGAGATAAACAACGCTAATCTAACCGCTCCTCCACCCACATCTCACCAAACGTCTTCGTATAAAATGTTCTGCAAATGTGAGAGATCAAATTTGATTTTATTGTTGCTGAGATTTCAGACATCGAGGCCGAGACATCACAATGAGACAATCAATGATAAACCATAAAATAAGGCAATAAACATTCAATAATAATTAATTTAACTCCCCCCCCCACACCCCAATTTTCTGCCCCCACCCCCTTGGGGCACCCCTGGAAAATCTGAACACATTCAATAACTTTTTTTGGGTGGTCCTTGGTCTGATCACGTGACATCACATGTCCTCTTCCTCTGGAGGTGGGTGATGTGGTGGTGGCATATAATGGGGTGTCATTCTCTACAGCATTCATCTCTGAGTCTTAATGACCCAACCTAAGAGTTAGTGGGTCCGTGACCCCCCTGGGCTCACATGAAGTAGGTTCAATAATACTGTGCTAGAGCAGAAGAGGACATATGGGCATTGTAGTGGGGGGAGAGCACTGCTTGGAACATATACCGTTAAAACTTTAATTTAAATATATTTACCAATAGCCACAAATGACTTGCAGTGACATCATCACTGTGCTTATGCAGACAGCAGAACTGTGGGAGGGGCCTAGAGGCTACAGGTGTGTTTAACGAGGAAAGCGGCATTTATTTACAAAGTATTTGTTTGTAATTGTTAATTGTGACCATTAATAATATACCGACTATGGCAGGAAATGATGGGTGGCAGTAAATGACGGAGGGCAAGAAATTATGGATGGCAGGAAATGATGGATGGCAGGAAATGACAGGTGGCAGTAAATGACGGGTGGCAGTAAATGACGGAGGGCAGTAAATGATGGGTGGCAGAAAATGACAGAGGGCAGTAAATGATGGGTGGGAGGAAATGACGGGTGGCAGTAAATGACGGGTGGCAGTAAATGACGGGTGGCAGTGTATGATGGATGGCAGGAAATGATGGGTGGCAGGAAATGATGGGTGGAAGGAAATGATGGGTGGCAGGAAATGATGGATTGAATATTATTAACAGTCACAATTAACGATTTAAACGAAATACTTAGTAAATAAATCCCGGTTTCCTCGTTAATACTGGTCTGTGCTGAAGCGCAGATGCTGAGGTCGGCAAATTCGGCTACGTCGGCGTTCTCAACAGAACACCGGTATCTGCGTTTAGTGTTGGGGCATTTTCATGAGTACTCGTGAAGATGCCAAGTATTAACACTGGTGTATCCCTACTTAGAAATATAATGCATTGCTGGGACTTGTAGTCCTACATAGTTGGAGCTATTCTGCATTGCTGTATAATCATCATACATCAATGTAGAATACCAGCAGCTATGCGGGACTACAAGTCCCAGCAATACATTATAATAAAAGTCAGCACTACAGAATATCACCAGCATCCCCCCCCCACCCCCCACACACACACACTTCCCACTCCAGACTTACCTTTCCTTTCCAGCAGGGCCTCTTCCTCGTCTCGGCGGCCAGGAGGCGGGTCTAAGAGGAGAGGGTCCTCACACAGCAGAATGTGCTGCCAGGCGGGGCCTTGCAGCACATTCTACGGGACTAGTGTGACAGCCTCTCCATCCCTGCCGCACAGCCGCCCGTACATGCTGCAGGTGGCTGTGCAGGAGGGAAGGAACGTCACCATCTCGGGGGGGCCCTCTTCTTCCTCGCTGGGCCCCCCCCCCCAAGTGGCGGAACGGCAGGGCCCGGTCGCAATTGCGACCACTGCGACACTGGTAGTTCCGCCGGTGCCTTAAATGATGTTTCTTAATCGGTTCTTCTTTTCTGTAGTTTTTAGCTGTCCCTCCAGCACTGGTGCGGGTCTCCGATCCAGCGCTGACTCCTCTGTCCTCCTCTTCTCTGTCCCACGGAGTCTGTGCGAGTGCACACTGCTCCATAGACTTACCTTGTGTCTCTCCTCGTCTCCTGGCCGAACATCTGAAGTGCGCATGCGCCCGCCCCAAGACCCTTTGCGGCCGCCCGAGAAATTTTCAGATGTTCGGACGGGAGCGCGCAGCGGAGACACAGGTAAGTATTAACCCTTTGAAACAGTTTTTTTTTTTTATCGTTGTGGATATATCTACTGCTTTTAATCACGTAAGCTATTATTACTACCTGTCACTATGAGTCGAATAGTCGTTTAACTGGAGTTAATCAATCGAGTGATGTGATCAATCTATCAATTTTGAATGCCTGTGCAACCCACATATGCATTGAAGCTGAGAGCCTAATCACACAATATCCCTCACTATTCACGTGTCGCTGGGAATTGGTGCACATCACAAACACAATTATTTGACAAAAAATTGAACAAAACACAGGCTAAGTTCACATAATTATTTAATGATTTATTTATCAAAAATGTCCAATTTTTTTCACATTTTATTTATTCATTCGTTTATTTCATTTATCACACATATAACAAATATTGTTTCCACTATAAGCGGTTAAAATATTCATTAAGACAATGAAACACAGAGAGGTGACACATTAGAAACAAGATTATTCACTACCAAGCGCAACATAATTGCTCACATTAGCCCTGATATACAGTCAGAAAGTACAGCTCTTCATTTTTTCAACTGGAATTGCTGCAATACATAAGGCAGTAATCTGCTGATCCTGGAACACATCTGCTAGAAATACCAGAACACAAACACTGCAGGCACCATACCATATCTCACATACTGGAAGTCCCTTGCTAAAAAGAATGTTAGTGCTAAAAATGATACATCACCCATTAATCAGATACCTACCCAGGAAATGTATCCAGCTGTGTACAATGGATGCACTGCACAGGTCCCAAAATACTTCATGTAAGTACACAGGGTGTGTGTAGTAAGTCCTGTCCTTCGTCCCTGCTGCAATCCCCCCTTCCTCCCATTTGACACCAATTTCTGCTTGTTAAACTAACCACAAGGAGTTGCTGTGTAAATACAGCAGCTATATAAACTGATCATGAAAAAAAATGTGCTTTCTTACACAGAGTTTATATATATTGTTCACAAGCGAGATAGAGAGGTACAAAGTAACATTGTTTATAAACATTGA
>NW_017309121.1:89742-98582 GCF_000935625.1 Nanorana parkeri | reverse complement strand
ACTGGTGAGACACCGCCAAATTTTTCAAGCCCTGTATATATCTATCTATATATATAGTATATATGTACCATGTTTCTACATGGTACATATTTACATATTTACACATGTGGTGCTGTGATATCTCTCCATTTTTGAAAGAACCGCCTGTTAGCTGATACCCACTATAATCATTCTGCTTAGAATAACAACTTCCCCAACTCTTAAAAGAGTTATTTTATCTTTGTCTCTGCCCTTGTTGGAGATTTTCCTCCATATCCATACGAGGTGATAACAATGCCACTAGGGCTGGACGTGCCACCAGGGCTCCTCAATTTAGCTCCCAAGGCTCTTTGAGCTGCATTGTCCATGGCATGCAGTTATAAATAGAGTAGCATAAATAACACAGTCATTTTGTTCTAAACATATGGATTATTTTGGCCAATGCAGTCATGAAAATTTTCAAAAGATGACCCAGAATTACACAATAAAAAATAAATACAAAATGGGAGCAGCCTTGCTGCTTTGATGGCTTTTTTTTTGCTTTAACCCATGCATTACTTGGAGTTGCCTTTGTGTACCTTTGTTACCAGAGTGATTGTCAGATGGCTTTCACTTGTTTTTAATTGGTCAGTTATTTGAGACAGTAGTAGGCCACTTCTCTCTGCTCCTTAAAGGAGAACTATGAGGTGAGCTGCTGACCTGTGACAATGAGACTGTCACAGGTCGGCTCAGTAGATCGGGAGGTGAGCGAACACATACCAGGTTCGCTCACCTTCCGATCCTGTCACGGCTCTCTGCCGTGACAGGGGGAGGGGCTGGATTCCCCTCTCCCCGCTCCGATCTGCCAGCGCTGACTGGCGGAACGGACAGGGGAGGGGGCGGGTACAGCTGGCTTTGCCTCTAGGTAGGCAGAGCCAGCTGTCACTCACGCAGCTGGGAGGATCCCGTCATCTACGTCGGGATCCGCTCCGGCTGCGGCATCTCAGTATACCGCGAGCTGTAGCTCGCGGTATACTGAGCTTAGGGTAACGGGAGGACGCTAGTTTGTGTCCTCCCGTTACCCTAAGGAGAACTATGGGGAAAAACACTGACCCCATAGTTCTCCTTTAACAATAGAAAGCAGAAGGGGGGCAGATCTTTATGACAAAGAACTGGTTATTCATCACTTTCTTGTGCATTATGGTATAAAAGGTATCTAATATCAGTAAAACTGAAAAGTTTAGATATCATCAAATCACCATATGTCACCATTCTGCCTGTCTAGATGCATACTAGCCTCACCATTGTTCCTGTATATTACGATAACACTTTATAACAGGGAACCTTAATAAGCTGTACAAGATACAAAGTAAGGACGCAAGACCTTTTCAGTGGTATGCAAAATGGGTTGCAACTTGGGTCCAGAGTTCACTGGAGTATGTGCAAACCCTGCTTGCATTCCTCCATGTTTGAACAAATGCTCATTCTTCTGCACCATTATGTAAGTCAATTGCTGCTATGCAAGGAAGCTGTAACCAAAAAATCCTGAAGGATAATGTGCGGCCATCTGTTTGTGACCTCAAGCTTAAGCGACCTTGGGTTCTGCAGCAGGACAATGATCCAAAACACACCAGCAAGTCCACCTCTGAATGGCTGAAGAAAAACAAAATGAAGACTTTGGAGTGGCCTAGTCAAAGTCCTGACCTAAATCCTATTGAGATGCTGTGGCATGACCTTAAAAAGGCGGTTCATGCTCGAAAACCTTCCAATGTGGCTGAATTACAAAAATTCTGCAAAGATGAGTGGACCAAAATTCCTGCGCAGCGCTGTAACAGACTCATTGCAAGTTATCGCAAACGCTTGATTGCAGTTCTTGCTGCTAAGGGTGGCCCAACCAGTTGTTAGGTTTAGGGGACAAACACTTTTTCACACAGGGCCATGTGGGTTTGGATTTTGTTTTCCCTAATAATAAAAACCTTCCTTTAAAAACTGCATGTTGTGTTTACTTGTATTATCTTTGACTAATATTTACATTTGTTTGATGATCTGAAACATTAAAGTGTGACAAACGTGCAAAACAATGAAAAATCAGGAAGAGTGGCCAACACTTTTTCACACAACTGTACATAAGTGGAATTTCATTTTTGGAAAGTTTATTCGAATTTCTAAGAGTTTGTGGGGTCTAATTGATGTTCATTCTTGACTAGTGATGAGTAAAACTGAAGGCATAGAATGTAAAATATTGCTCATTAATTATGTGAATGAACAAAATTCTAACCGTGAATGTGATTTTTGTTTTCATTCGGACCAATTGTACATATAGTAATGGCATGTGCTAGGCACAAAGGAAACCTGTTTATTGCGTCTGGGATTCCATTCAAGCAGCAGGTCTGGATGACATTTTTAAAGGCTTTTGAATGACATTAGTTGACTAATGGCAAGATCAATTGCTCTGACAGACAATTTGGAACGTTCAAACAAAATCTTAACTGTGTATGGTCAGCTTAACAGGGGTGGACAAATGAATTCAGGAGCCAGCAGTTTTTTTTTAGGAGCCAGCTCCATTGACAACAACTTAAAAAAAGCTCAAAAATTAGGGGCCAGCTGCCATTTTTTAGGAACATTGGCTACTTGGTTCCTTGGATTTTCCAGCCCTGAATTAAAGAGGAACTTCACCCTTACCTTAATGTTTAGTAATGACAATCTACAAACAGATACTTATAGATAACTGCAGACCTTTTTTTAATTCCTTGCATATTTAATTTTTATGTGTCTCCCCATTCTCCTCACAGTGGCCATCTTCACTAAGGGCAGATTAGTTCATCTCCCTTTACTTCCTGGAACGGATGTCTTAGGTGGCATTTTATTGGGTAACAGTGGGGGACACCTGCTACCCCCTTTCTGGTCAGAGCATCCCAGGTTGCTAAAAGCTCTTAGAAACCTGCGATGCTTTGGCAGGCGTCCCACCCAGTTCACAGAAGTCAATGGTTGCCAGGAGCTCAGCAACCAGTGACGTCAGAGAGCTGGGTGGGGCGCTGGATAGAGCTGGTGCCAGAGGTACCGTGCACCACCAGCGCTGACAACCCCCCTGATGATGTTCACCGCCAGTGACTAGCCCCACCCTGTCAGCCCCTACACCTGGTAACACCTGGGTGACAGTGCACATCATCTTAGAAGAGAAAAATGCCTTTTCCCGGAGATCTTGTGAGATTTTACAGTTTACAGATGAGATTTACCAGGAAGGCACTGCTGATGTAGCCTGTGATGCCAGGGCTACATCACCAGCGCCTCACTCAACCATGAAGTGGAAAAACAGTAACTATAAGTAAAAGCAAAACAAATTGGTTTAATGAATGTAGGATGAATTCATATCCGAATGCAGAACTACACACTGACGTGATTTTTAGTGAAAGAGGGTAAAGGTCTGCTTTAACTTTTATCTGAGTGAGAGAAATTGTGTTTGTTACTAACTGGATTTAATTGTTTGAATCTTGCTAACAGAAATCATATAAATAAATGATTTAAAGTGGTGTAACCATAACTCCAGGCAGCCAACTTTTTATATACTTAGTAAACAGCATCTCATTCTTTGGGTTCCAGTTACTAATTTTTGGCAAACGTTCTCCAAATTTGCACCAAATTATAGCATTATAGACTATGCTAATCCGCTTTTCCTTTGGGCAGTAACTTTTGAATACAGCCTTCATTCTCAAGACAATGCTTGATGTGTGGCCAAGCAATAAAAGTAATTTTTGTGAAATGCACCTGTTAAAGTTCACATTCAGCATTCTCCAGATTGTTTCTTTGTTGCGAGCCCCCACAAGTAGAAGCTACATTTTATCACACACCACCAAACTCCATACAGCAAGAGGTGCCTTTCAGCGTCGTTAATTACACTACTTCATCAAAGATATGGAGACCACTGAAAGCTGCAAGCCTTTATCTTAATAATGAAAACATATAAACTTAACAAAAAAATAAACTTAGAAAAAAATATATACCAAAGAATTAAACTTAGAAAAAGATCTTAAATGTATTGCTCAAAGACTTATGTAGTAGTTTGCAATTTTCTTAGACACACACATTGTATCTCTGAAGTACTGACATTTCAGTGCATAAAACACATAAATAATACATAGCCCAGATCTTATTAAGTGCTTACGTTTCTGTGATAAATGATTTGTTTTTTTTTTATCTGTGTAAAGTTTCATTTGTTATTTTTCATAACATGTAAGTTGTGTAGGCAGATGGGCATGACCATATGACTTCTGCTTGCTCATGTAGGCTTATAATTAGTTTCCAATGCAATCTATGCAGAAATTTAACTGCTTAGCAGCTGTGCCTACTTTTCCCTCTACAGTTCTGTTGGAAATGTATTCTGTGTTCTTCACAAATGCCTGAATTGTTTGTTTGTTTGTTTGTTTTTAAATTGTATAATAATTCTTTAAGACAAATGCAACAGTGCAATACACAAGCTGCTATGATTTCTGAATAGTTAGTTGTAGTGTATAGACTGACATTTTGGCTGTTTTAAGCTGGTTTCAGCAAAAGGATACGTAATTTGAATATAATTGTCCCTTTGGCTCTATTTATTTATTCTTTGATGAATGAATGAAAAAAAAAGTACAAATATTATACCTCTGTGCTGTTTTAGATTATTTGAGTATATATATTTTTTGTGTAGTATATTACTGTGCACACCAATGGCACATCAGTATCCCAGTTGTCCCAGTGCAACCTCATGCATATCAATGATATAACTCCTCACCCTTTGTTCTTTGTGACATATTGGTGTTATTTGCTAAAACAATAGAACATGCTCACTCTCTCTGTAAAGAGAATGTTCACTTAACTTAGTGAATGAGTTAACGCAGCGTTCACCTCAATCATCCAAACATGTGCTAGCAAAAATTCTATTTTTATTTAACTATCCTTGCACATGATTCAGTTTTTTAATGGTGAACAAAGCTTGACTTTATTTAATAAACTTAGGGCTTGTTCACACAGCTATGTTTTTCTGCACACTACTGCACATGTATAGTGTGAAAAGGGAACATATAAAATAATTGTGCCCTGTGCTCTGTTCAGTGTGAACAGGGCACATAGTAAATAATTGTGCCCTGTTCACACCATGCATGTGCCATGGAATGCAAAAAAAAAGACAACTCAATGTTCATGGTGTGAACAAGCCATACATTGAGTGATTGTTTATGCTAAGTGTACAACGTCTACTCCTTTAGTAAATAATTATTTTTTTCTTAGATATGGTATCAAACTTTATTAAAAAAAATTAAAAATAAAAATCCGCTCTATGACACTGTGATTTTGCTTCCCCAGTGACAAATGTCTTCATCTACACTACATCTACATGCAACATGAGCTTTAAAAAAAAAAAATCAAATATAATATATATATATAGATATATATATCTAAATAGATTGAAAAAAAAAAAATTAATAGATAGATAGATAGATAGATAGATAGATAGATAGATAGATAGATAGATAGATAGATAGATAGATAAAGAAGATATATGGTAAGAAAATGAAGAGCTAACGCAAAGTAGCAAAGTATAGCAAATAATATCACCAGGAAGCAAATCAGCTGTCTCACTGCCTTAAATGTGCTACTAAGCGGATAAAAGGCAGATAAAAGATATAGATAAAAGGCAAGGATTACTTTATTTAACATACTCTAGACATGCAAAGTTGGAGTGGAATTCTTACAACAGAGAGTGCCAATCCACCATATACATCTAGCCATCTAAAAAGTATTATAAATACAAAGGCCAATTTCTAAAAGTAGCCCAATAAACATACAGGGTTATTCACAAAAGGGTGAAGGGTTTGGAGAAGACAGGAGAAGTGAACAATCTAGGACAACATAGCTGAACAGGCAAGTGAGCTGAATTGGATAATTTTTCCAAATCAGCTATGTTATCCTAGATTGTTCACTTCTCCTGCCTTCTCCAAACTCTTCACCCTCTTGTGAATAACCCTGATAATAATAACATTTGTAAAAACAAAAATCAACAGCGCTGGCTTTCTTGGTGACCTTAATACCCATTGGACATTGTGCTGAATTTTATAAAACACAATTACAATGAATCTGACACATTTGAGGTAAGATGTATATTGTTGATATGTTGATCATATTGTTGATAAGATATTGTTGAAGTCACATCTAGAATGTTATATTTATGGTTCATTTGCTGAGTTATTAGCAGTGGAAAGGCAATGGTTTTACCCCATCTAGTTAAATCTAGTACTTTTGCAGAGACCTGCAGAGACAGAGTTGAAGCTTTAGACATTGTCCTGATCTTGCACAGATAAGCATTCAACATGGCTGCACTTAGAGTGAATTTAATATTACTGTGTAGTATTACATTTATTTTTGAATCAACCCAATTAATACATTAAGCCCATTGACTTCAAATGCCAGGTCAAGGGGCGAGTGGGTGACCCATCACCAATCACCCAATCACCCCCTAAAAAGTGCATTAAAATAGTTCCATTGCATAGTGTGGGTGCTGTGTGTGCACACTTTCATGTAGGGCTAAGAAGATACACATATAAGTGTGTCAATGTCACTTAATGTTTCATATAATCCAACTTAAATGCTACATATACTAATTATTGCTAACAATACTTATTATAAACACAAATGCATTTTGTCCTGTTTACACCTCTGATTTTTAATTACTTATGTGTTCATTAAACTTTTTCAACTCTGGGGAAAATCTCTGAAGTTAGAGACAAAAGTTTTTTTAATAAGTTACTTTTATAGAACTGAATGCACTAAAGCACAATTCAGTTATTTCAAACATGCATTTGTTCAGAACACACAATCTTATTTCTAATGTAGGCACTTCTTCATTTTTGGGTAGGATATACAGTATCTCATCTTTATGTCTAGGCACTTGTAACATGTTGGCTGATAAGAGTGTTTTCCTATGGAGAAGGATAGTAATTAACTATGAGTTCTGCTGTTACTTTGTCTAATCTGCCTTATCTGTCTCCTTATTGAGAATCCACGTGTCTCAGTAATAATAAATTCAGACAAATCGTCTGAAGAAGTGAATATGGGAAGTCGTGTGGCATTTTTAGGACTATCTTAGCAAGCCTTGAAATAAACTTATAAAGGGAAGCTTGCCCTTTCTACCGTGCACTTTAATCCTCAGCTCTGTAGCAGAACTCATTTTAGATCGTGCTGACAACCAGAGAATTCTTACATATCTTAACCGAATAAAATAACATTTTCAAAGGCAGCCAGTCCATTGTCAAACATTGCCTTTCACAGTCTGATTCCTAATATTATGCAGAATCCATCGCACAAGGAATTACTTAGATTGAAGTGCAGATAGATCTTATTACAAGGTTACAGTGGCTTAGAAGGATACAGTGTTTACCAATCATTTACGGCTAACGTCTGTGTCACACTAAGTAGTACAGACACCCAGCTGTACAGCACGACTACTACAGCAGCGCTATTTGCAACCCAGGTGTACTTAGATTTGATGAAATCAAGGAACCATATAGTTCAACAAACAATAAAACATACATGGAACAGGTCTGAGTGAGCATTTTTATAACAAATAGGTTTCTTTTAACAGTTATACTCAAAAAGGGATTCAGGCAATATATATATCCCCCCAGAGATTATTAGGTAAGCCCTGAGTTTTATAAAGGGGTCCATGCTTTAATAAAGTGGAGAAACCTTAATCTAAGGTAAAGCACATAAGAATAGTACGGACAGCGCCCTCGGATTGGGCCAGGAGAATGGTATACTGTAGCTCTACCTCGCCTGCAGCCCTGGGAGACAGGAGGTCTAAGGTAATAAACGATCGTATTGACCTGCAAAAGGAGAAGAGCATTTTTATTTTTGTATTTACCCAAGTGAATGTTCACTTGATAATGTGAATCTGTTTTTAGTTTGAATACCCAATCATATACAGGGAAATTTACTTTTTGTTCCCTTTGAGCAATGAAAGTAAGGATTGCTTTTCTTTATTCACTATTCTAAATGAAGAATGTCTACTCCTTGGTGTAGATTTACTAAAGGAAAAGAGACTGGTAATTGTGCGACCTGAATGTTCCATTAGCTTAGTATGAAGGGAAGTTGCGTTCAGGTCAATCATCCAACCATGTGACAGCTAAAATGTTGTTTTCTCAGTTTTCCTTGTACAAGATTGGATATTTATTGTGAACATAGGGTGCATACTGTGTTCACCCTAAATACCCGAAACTCAGTGAAGGTTTCCTAAGTGAACACTCTCCTTTATTCAGTCAATACCTTTCTACCTGCTACATACAGCAGATAATAAAAATGATTTTATAAAAGTTGTTAAAAGACAGTATATACAAAACATACAATATGATAATAAATCAAGTGTCAATCAAACGTCACAAGAATTACATAACTGTAAAAACAGAGATTGTAAGGGAAATGGCCAGTGAGATTAGGTCGGATATAAAGGACCCCTCTAGTGCAATCAAGTATATAATGTGCCTTCTCTGCACTGTTTCATTAGGACTATAAGGAAACCGAGCTTAAATAATTCATCACACGCTTTTAAAACTTATGCTTGCTGTAGAGCAAGCAAGAAGACAGTATGATATGTTCCCTTTAGGGTTTAAGGGCTCTGTATTATGGAAATGCCTTATTCCTTCCGGAATGAGGACAAGGAAGGAAACTTTGTGAGCTTTACCAAGTATTTCTTATCTTATAGTCCTATGGATGATACAGAATATAGATTGCACTGTACTGCTTTTACAACTTTTAAAACCAATAATTGCTGCCTACATGCAGAATTAAGCCTATGATATGTAGATAGCTAGTTATGTAACTAAATTAAGTTGCTTTTGGTTATATATATATATATA
>NW_017309121.1:68995-89523 GCF_000935625.1 Nanorana parkeri | reverse complement strand
TATATATATATATATATATTCAGCGAAGTAAGCTTTTAGACTGTCCTCTTGTTATGCTGACTATCTTTAATATATTTGTACAATTATAATGTTTCTGTAGTGAAGAGGTGGTTCTGCCAAAGACAGGTGGATGCAGAGTAACTCAAGGTTCAACGCTACTTTCCATTAGGTCTTAATAACAAGCTTGGGACAATGAAACACAAACGGTTATGTAAGTAATTTAGCTTCTGGTGTCTTGCATGCCAGAATGGAGCAATCTGTAAACAAGCAACTTACTTAAATTATTAGCTTCATGGGAGCCATTGACTTTGCCATCCGGGTGGATCTGGAGGTGAAAGCCAATGCCTACTCTGCAGTACAAACTGCCAGTCCTTCGCCCCGCTGTGCTCCACAGGGAACCCCTGGGCTCTGATGCCAGGGAACTTGCTGGAGATAAAGAGGAAGAAGAGGCTGCAGAGGAGGATGGGATGGTTCTCTTGACGTTGATGGACCCCTTGGCAAGCTGTCCTTTAATTTTCTTCTGCTTGGGGGCTGCTGCTGACACTGAGGTCCAGAGGTTGGATGTGGCTAGTAAAAATAATATGACAAAACAGAAGGAAGGAAAGCTCATTCTTCCAATGAGGGGTATCCCAAGAGCATTTTGCTTCCCCAGTGGCTCCTGCAGCAGCAGCAGCCAGTTAGTGAGTCAGTGGCTATTTTGCACTGAGCCAGAGGCTTGATGTGTGCGTGCAGAGATGGTAGGCATGGCTCAGTTCTAGTGAGAGACCCAACCTGCACACTGGCACTGCTTGAGATATTTATAACACTGGTGATCTCACAGCTAGGATGTCTGCCTGCAGCAGCCAGATCAAGGAGGTTCCTTCTTCTTCTTCTTCTTCTCCTACACGCGATGCTGCTCTGATCTATGCTTGAGGTTTCCAAAGAAGTAGAAAAGAATGTCTTCAAGTTGGATCCTTTTGCAGAGAGATGACGGGCTTTGCGGTGGGTACAGTGCCACCCCTGGGGGATTCTACAAACTCCATAGATCACATGTAGTGGGATCCCAGCTGGACACAGATGTCTTCCATCTCTCCAGGAAGAATATGTGCAGGGCGATGCCAAAAATCGACAAGCAGAGTCCCAGGGGAGGGCGCTATGCTGGTCCTTGGTGCGCATTAGACCTCATCCCTATGACAATCAATGGGGCAAGCTGTCTAGGCACATCCTAGTCTTAGATGGCTAATCAAAGTCTTTGGGTCTCCTGACATCGCCTCTTAAAAGTGATCAGAGTACACTTCAAGCCAGCACAGCTCTCATTCTGTCATTATTAATTGCTGAGCACTACTTGTCTTAATGAGCAGTTATCCATTTGTCACTAGTCTTTCCTTTTAATATGCCCACTACTCTTTCCTTGTAAAATGGACAAATAGCTGGCTGTGTCATGTCACACATATAGCAGCAGTAGGGAAGAGAAAACACAAGCAGCTGCGATACTTGTGATCAGCCTCTTGGATCACTGTCATCTGTCAGTCATTCTGAGCTCTGCAGATGATTCTCTTCGAAGAGGTTCTGCAGCAGCTGAACTGCAGTTCTGTGTCATATTATCAGCCGTACCAAATGTGACATTGTCCTTTCCATAAGCTATGGTTGGCATCATTTTTTTATCCATATGTTAATTATGTACCTTCCACTCATCTGTTGTCACTCTCCTTCCCTGCGGTGGTTTGGGTTTGCAGAACGAATGTGCAGCTTCTTCCAGAGAGCAGATCTGAAGCTGTATGCGAGGACCACAATGAATGATTAATGACAATCCGCTAAGGACTCATCCTTGAGAAACCTGAGCATTCACAATCCCTCTCTATAGCCGAAAAGCCAAATCTGTCATTTACTAGATAAACGGACATTCTTTAAATACTTAACCATGGATGTTTAAAGTTTCAGTGCAGTGTTGGATTTAGAGCATTGCTGCCTGTTGGTATTTATGTATCTGTAAAACATCATATGTTATCAAACCATTTCACATATTTACATGCTGATGTCAGTGATAAAAGGAGGCTCAATGACAGTTCCTATATTTCTCTCCTGACAGGTGTACTTAAATATACATGTTTGTCCTCCCTTGCTTATAGATCATATGTTATCGCAAGTGATGGTTGGAAAAGATTGCATGGGTAGCAAAAATGTGGAATACTCTTCCACAGTCAGTAGTATCCGCGGACAGCATTGATAAATTCAAGGAACTTCTAGATGAGTTTCTTAGTTCACTATAAATATAGAAGGATATGGGAAATACTAAGAGCCTATTAAACACAGATAAACACACATACACATTGAACTGGATGGACCTGTGTCTTTATTCAACCGTACCTATACCCACTATGTTATGGCCGAGCATTGACGACTCCAATTTAGGGCGTTCAGCGCCCAAGAGACAGAGAGAAAATTGCTTGATACCCCCATCCACATTAATACCATGGAAGGAGAAATATCCATTGTATTCAGGCAGCCACAGCACCTGCAGAGCACTGACTTTATCTTACTGTATAGGATGCAGTCACCATTTGGTCAAAAAGTTTCCACCTGGCTCAATAGATTTATAATTTGACTTTTGTTGAGCCACGTAGTGCTTGCAGGTGTCCTGCGGCTTGAAATTAGTTAAATTCAGCTGTATTCAGCCACAATTTGAGCCATCTCTTGGCTGTGTGTGGCTTTAACAGTTCATAATAGAAACCACCAGCACTCGAAAATATGTGCAAGAAGTAATGCAGTTTTTATTAGATCGTCACATGCGTCAAACAGCCAACGTTTCGGGGCCACGCAGTGTACCTTCTTCTGGGATGTTTCCCATCTTCAGCATGGCTCTGTTGTCAGCATATAGTGGGCAGTAGCCTCCTAGATGCTCACTTTGGGTCACTGGAGTAGATTAGAAAATGTACTCCTTTGACCCAAAAGAGGACTAAAGTCCCCTAAAAAAGTTTGGCTTTAGTCCTCTTTTAACTACTTCCGGACCACAATACGTACATATACGGCAGCCACAGAATTGGTTATGCCAGGAACACAGCTGCTGCAGCCTCATACTTGGTGTCATTTTAAACAGCTGGCAATGGCTGTTAGGATACAAGTAATCGTTTGTACCGATCGGCGGCATGTGCTGCCCCCACCTCCCTCCGCCGCCACCTGCTTCCCCGGGCTCCCCTGTCCCCCGTGCGGGCCCAGGACCAGCATGGCGGGTCTCCCTGCAATTATCTGAGAGAGATCAGCAGCTGGAAGCTCACTTCCGATCACTGGACACGGAAGTGATGTGTATTACATCACTTCCGGTGTCTGTTTACATTCTCCGGCTTTTAGAGCCAGGAGAAGAAGCTAGGGAAGCAGATCCCTGGTTCCTCAACTTCTTTGGGGTCCCTAGGTGACATTAGGGGTCTGAAAGATCCCTGATGTCTCCATAAAAAGGACTTGTCACACCCTATCTGCTATTACATTGGGGATTAGCAAGGGGTCCCGGCCCTAGAAAGGTTGAGAACCACTGCTCTATATGACTTGGGAAGCATTGTATAGTTATGCACTCATGCCAAATGCCTCCTTAAAATGCAGAATTAAGTGTATGTTACACAACAATAATTATCTCATTAAAGTGACCACATTTGTAGACTTAAAGTGAATATGTACCTGTACTGATTGGCCCAGAGCTGTCACATGGAGTGAGTCACATTCTCCTCCATACCCTATGTTACAATTTCATTGTACAAGCTTCTTTACTACCATGAAGTATGTACTGCAAGATTGGGTATAGATTGAAATGATAGATTAGGTAGGTCCTCATGTTAAATAATTTTAGTAGATCTAGCATTGTACAGAGATTGTACAATCAGATTGTAATGTGTATGGTGAGTCTAGGGGATTTATCGTGTGGATTTAGCCACATGATATCACAATATGGGGCAAAACACGAATTCGCATTTAAGTCAATGGAGGCTGTTCAAAGCTTTGTGGTGCATTGCATGGGCAAAAAGGTACAGGAGCTATTTTTGGGCGATTGTAGTGGGGTTTTGGTCTCATAGACATCTCTATGCATTGAAAATTTTCAAGCGGTTGTCAAAGCAAAATCACGCAAAAAGAACCGTGCGACAAGTGCTCGAAAGCAGCTCAACAGCTCAGTCGTCTATGTGTGAACCAGGCCTCAGTTGTCTGGCTAGTACACTGATCAACAGGGTTCAATAAGGTTCGAGTCAATGACCTGGAACAAGCATGCATATTTGTAAAGTCAAAGAAATGTCAGACATTCTTATTTCTACACTTGATTTGGGTAAAGGAAACAAAGTACTAAAGCTAGAGGATATAATGACAGCCAGGACATCTGGCATCTGCAGAGTGAGAAGTAGCAATGGGAGGCTCTCTGCCCCTATCAGGAAATGTTTCCTGCGAACCTTTTGCTCTGGCTGAATAGGCAAAGTACAAGTATGCTTCAAAGCTAAACTCCAGGCTCCTAAAAACATCACAGGACCCCCCGACTCTCGAGGGGTTGTACAAATATTAAAATACAATCTTAAACTGGTGTCAGTTTGCAGTGGAGTTTTCTAGGCAGACTGCTTCTGCATGCAGGCCATCCTAGGCGACCTTCACATGTGATGTTGAGACTCCGCGATTGAAAGAACTGAAGTCAAATTAATGAAATGGCTGAAAGGGGCAGATCGGGGACCATAAAGCTGTGGAGGAAAGGATTAGATGATTATTGGTCTCCTCTAGCCAGGAAATAAGGTGGGCTTTAGATGCCATGCTGCAGCTTCTAATGCTCATTGTGAGAAGCTCACAGTGTGCAGTTAAATCAGAGTAAGCAATTTCAACCCTTACATGAGTTTAGGCCGATGGTGAAAGGCAAAGAGGTGGTCGGGCCCCCCGCCGTGCCGGAGGAGGCCTAGCCATAGCAGCGCAGGGCCCCAGCATTGCCGATCCAGCTGGGGCCCCATCAGCCCCGTTGCTCGTCTGATGTCGGACTGGCCGAAAGTGACATCACGTCACTTCCGGCCACTCTGGCGGCAGAGAAGGCCTGGTGTACAGGCATCAGGAGCAGGTAAGAGGAGCTGGGAGGAAGGGGGATGCAGCCCTGACCCCTACAGACCCCACCATAAAGAGTCTCAGGTGGGCTGTGCACCATCTATGGGGGGCTCTGCAGGGTCACTCTCAGATGGGTCCTGCATCCAGCATGCCACTAAGCCCTGTGTCCAGCGCGGAACTAAGCCCTGCGTCCAGCGCGGCACTAAGCCCTGCATCCGGCACGTCACTAAGCCCTGCGTCCAGCGGGTCACTAAGCCCAAAGTCCAGCGGGTCACTAAGCCCTGCGTCAAGCACGTCACTAAGCCCTGAGTCCAGTGGGTCACTCATCCCTGCGTCCAGCGGGTCACTAATCCCTGCATCCAGCGGGTCACTAAGCCCAGAGTCCAGCAGGTCACTAATCCCTGAGTCAAATTCATATACTGTTCTGCATTGCTGTATAAATGTATTGCTGGGATTTGTAGTCCCCCTACAGCTGGTGCCATTGTGCATTAGAGTGTAAGCTCCTCTGTACAGAGACTGATGTGACTGGCTCAGTGTTCTCTGTCTTGTAAGGGGCCCCAAAATTTCTGATGGCTGCCCTGCCTAGGCATTTATGAGCACTAGGAAAAGCGCTTTTAAATGCACAACACAAGAAATCCCATGATTTTTAATGGCTCCTGTTCACACCTGAGCAGCAAAACGCCAAACGCAGAAAAAGGTACATGAGCTTCTTATGGCAGTCTCAAGCTTGTTTTTCCCCCATAGACTTCAATGGAAACGCCTGAAAACGCGCAGCAGAAGCATGTTGCATATTTTGGTGCACGTTCCTCCAACACAATATTTCTTAAGCGGGCAGTCAAAACGCACATCTATGTACGCACGTGAAAAAATGTGCAAGGCGTGCATAAATGTGCAAATAACCGCATGCTGAACTAGTCACTAGTGAATACTCTGATATGCATGCACCATCTTATTCTCTCAAAGGAGTGCTTTGGTGACACAAGTGTCCCTGTTTAGGCAACAGAGGGGTAAGGCATATGCAGGCAATCCTGGTGCTGTCTTATCAGCAAAAAAAAATAATATCAAGTAGGTAGCAGCATGCTTTTTTAAGCTGCTCCTGGGAACAGGTGTTTAGAGACCTTGGGGGCTACCGCATAGATATTACTTATACAGTCATGGCCAAAAATGTTGGCACCCCTGCATTTCTGTCAGATATTGCACCACTTCATGCAGAAAATTGTTGCAATTACAAATGTTTAGGTATTCTCATGTTTATTTCTTTTGTTTGTATTGGTATGACACAAAAAGATGGAGGAAAAAAAAGCAAAATCTGACACATTCCACGCAAAACTCCAAAAATGGACTGGACGAAATTATTGGCACCTTTTCCAAATTGCAAGAAATAATTGTGTTCCAAGTTTTTGTGGAAAGCATGGACAATCTCAGGGTTACAAGTCCATCTCTAGAGATCTTAATGTTCCTGTGTCCACTGTGCGCAACATTGTCAAGAAGTGTACAGCCCACGGCACTGTAGCTAATCTCTCTGGACGTGGACGAAAGAGAACAATTGATCAAGGATTGCAACAAAGGATTGTTCGAATGGTGGATAAAGATCCACCATCAGCTTCCAGACAAATTCAAGCTGACCTTCAGGCACAGAGTACAGCTATGTCAGCTCGCACTATACATCGCCATCTGAATGAAAAGGGACTCTATGGTAAGAGACGAAGGTGGATCTCACTGCTGAAACATAAAGAAGCCAGATTGGAGTTTGCCAAAACTTACCAGAATCCTTTTGGGAGAATGTTTTTGTGGAGAGACGAAACAAAATGACAGCTTTTTGGTAAAGCCCATGATTCTACTGTTTTCAGAAAAAGAAATGAGGCCTTTAAAGAAAAAAATACAGTTCCTACAGTCAAACATGGTGGAGGTTCACTGATGTTTTGGGGTTGCTTTGCTGCTTCAGGCACTGGATGTCTTGACTGTGTGCATGACATTATGAAGACTACTAAATAATTCTTTGTTGCAATCTTTGATCAATTGTGCTCTTTCGTCCATGTCCAGTTAGATTTATGCTGACTCACAGCCCTTTCTGAGACACTGATGTGTAATAAGTTTACAGATCAGAAAAGTTGGAATAAGGTCAAAGCTCTGCATAATTTTCTTTGGAGTTTTTACTCAAAGAAAGACGGTTAGCATGGAAGCCAGGCAACTAGCATTTGTAGAATGAGAAAACTCCAATGGCAACCTCCATTTTTAGGTCATGAAGGTACATATACACAGAAGATGAGTGTTAATTGAGATGGCATATTGTCGCAGCATTGGGTACATTTTCCAATCTGGTAGTTATGGTTCACCTGAGATAACAGCGATGCCAAGGGTATTTAGAGAGTGCATAGATATTCACTTTCATGTAAAATTAATGTGTATCTCTGCACTGTCACACATGGGTGGATCATGTGTACACGTTTGAATGCTGTTTAATGTGTAGAGCCAGCTCAATCCATTAAGCGCCACAAGCTTTTAAAGAGACTCTGTCATCTTCAAAAGAATGCTTGAACATGAATCAGTTTTATCACAAACCACAGCCGCATTCTTTCCCTGAGTTTTCAGTGTTTAAAGTAATACTACAATTTAATAAAAAACATTATTTTGGTTTATTCTTGTTGCATAATTCTTTAGGCCATCTAGATGTAGAACACTTTCCAGGGTCCATGTAACTTCTATGCAGCTAAAAATGCTTCTCTGTGAGTGTTGGAGAATCAAACAAAAACACACCCAGGCTTTTGATTTTCTACTGTTCATTGCTCTATAATGCAACCATAGTTTTAAAGTGTATTTCCACTTTTGCAGACAAATTGGCATAGCACCTACTTTATATTTGTTATACTAAATGTTTCCAATCACAGCATAATGTAAACAAATAAAAATTGCAGCTTACCTTTTTTAGATGTTCTTTCTGCTAACTCCAGGACTGAAAAATCCTGCTTAGCTTTCACTGTGTGAGCAGCTGGGGGAGTTTTGTTTCAAATTATTAACCCTGTCGGTACTGTGCTGGCAGATTTCATTATCATTTGTAAACTAGATAAGCAGGACTGACTGTCTAAACAAAGGGTTAAAGCCCTGAGGACATTGCATGTTAGTGAGGGGGTGCTCAGACCAAATCCTAAGCCTTTCTATGATATAGTAATGTGAATTAAAAGGGGAAAGGACGGGAGGGTTATGCCGAACACCTCACGTCCCAGATGAAACGTGCCTGCCGGACTTAAAAGGGCTGTGGGGGGAGCAGACTCCTCCCACAAATGCAGGCTAACAAGTCAGCCCTCAAACTTGTGATCGGCGTCTGCTTGCATAAGTGCGACACGACAGACAACAATACTAATAACATACTACCAGTGCTAAAAATAACCGTAATACCGACCTGAAGTGTGCCATGGTCCGGGTGGACAGTAATGCCAATAAGGGGGCAAAACACAACAATTTTAGAAAAGGAAAGACTCTTTAATCGTAACTGCACTATTCCGCTAATTTAGAAAACGCATCTGCCATCTCCACATATGGATTCGGGATGTACCTGCTGAAGCACAAAGAACTCCACCTACCTAGGCGTTTGATTATGTGAGCAGGTACTCCATGCCGTGATGCCACTGATGCTGCCCCTATACGGAAGGAGTGCCCAGAATATCATTTTGGATCAGCCCCTAGTTGCCCAAGAAGCAACCGAACGTGAGTTATGAACTGTTTTGATGAAAGAGGGATAACCGGAAAAGGCAACAACGGACTGTCGATTAGCATCTGTGACAACTTGGACATGAGGCTGTCCAACACCGACACCGGGCACCATGCATTACCTGAAGGGAAAAACTTAACTTCTGTGGGGACACCTACCTGATTTATCTTGCAGCGTTCAAATACCAACTCATAGTAATTAGGGCAACTAATCAAGTGTCTCTTGCATAACGGGACGGATTTGGAGCTAAAGCAGGAGAATTCCCCTGGTCTCAGAAACCCATAAAACGCCATGTAAATTGAAGCCTTCAAAACTAGAACTCAGTTCCCCGAAAGGCGATCTATCTAACATGCCCGACATAGCCCGAAACATGTGACTGGATATGGGTAGTCTGGAGCTGCTAGACTGGCTACCAGATTTCTGGATACCCTTGAGGATAGCTCTGACAGGATGCGCTGCAAATAAAGACTGTCTATCAAGGTATGCTAATGCCAAAAAATGTTGCACGCCTGCCAAATATTATAAGCTAGTTTCAGATCCGAATGACAATAAGATATAAAGGCCAGTATATAAGATATGCTACTAGGATCTGGTGTAACATGCAGAACCTGAAAATCCCTAAAAGTCTTCCACGCAACTTTGTAAGCTTGGCGGGTATTACTAGAGAGAGAGTTGTCAATGAGCCTCGCTGCGTTGAGGCAGTGTCTCGTCAATCCAGAACTAGGTGCCTGTATGAGGGCACTGGCGTAGGTACAACGTCCGCATCTGGATTCTGTTGGAAGAATACATGAATTTTTAATCTAGACAAAGCATCAGCCGCCACATTATGCACACCAGGAATATAATAACAGATAATATTGAACGTATGCTGCAAGGAAAGCCATATTAATCTGCTGAGAAATGACATGATCAACTGAGGCTTAGATCTACCTTTGTTAACAATGTCTGCGGTAGCCTGATTGTCCGTGTAGAATATTACTGTTTGGCCACACCACAACGGGCCCCACACTTTAGCTGCCGCTACTATGGGATATATCTCGAATAGTGAGGATATCTGTGAAAATGCAGGAATAGTACTTACATCCTCCGGCCAGGGGATTGCAAACCAATGATGGCCAAAAATGGCTCCAAAGCCTGATGATGCTGCTGCATCCGTGACTACCTGCGGTGATGCGTGGGAGGCCCGGGGAGTAAACATGGAAATCCCATTCCAGTGCTGCAGGAACTCATCCCACATAACCAAGTCAGCTCGCCCTGCAACATCAACATGAATCAAAGAATCCTGGTCAGACCCTTTAGGTAGCAATGCTAACAACCTAGAAATAAAAGACCTGCCCTGTGGGATGATACACATAGCAAAATTCAACATACCTAGCAAAGACTGTAAATCCCTCCTGGAACACACTGGAGACACTACCAGTGAGTGCATTGCCTCTCTGATCCTGGTCAATTCATCCTGTGGCAAACTATCCTGCATGGAACCTGTATCTAAAATAACACCCAAAAAGGTAATGACTTTCAAAGGACCCTCCACCTTATGGGGCGCTACCGGGAAGTTAAGTACCTTGAACGTATCCAACAAGATACTGAGATAGTGGTACACTATCAGGAGATTCGATAAGGAGGAAATCAATCAGTAGTGCAACACTCTCTGACAGTTTGCCTGTTGTTCCAACACCCAATGGAGAGCCCAAGCAAACGTATCGAACAACCATGGGCTGCTCTTGGAACCAAATGTCAGTTTGGTAGCGAAATAAACTAACCCACTCCATTTGATCCCGTGCCACTGCCACAATGAAGTTTGATGGGCAACAGCTTGAATGCATCTGAAATATCCGCTTTGGACAACCATGAACCCTTACCTGACTCGATGATGAACTGCACCGCCTGATCGACCAAGGAGTACTTGAGGGAAAATTCCTCTGACGGTATCAGTGCGTTTAAGCTAGGAATGTGCACAGAATGAGAGGCTGACAAATCGTAAATCAAACGGTATTTATTGGAGAATTTTCCACACACCAACCATATAGGGCTGACCCTCCACATAGGGTTGCCACCCGTACGGGAATGACCCGGACAGCCCGGGTTTATAATCCTGTGCCCGGGTACAAGCCTTTCGCAGACCCGGGCACGGGATTCAAACTGCAGACTTGCTCACCTGACAGCTGGCGGTGAGCGGCGGCGGGCGGTGAGCGGCCGGCGATGAGGTGTCAGTCAGCGGCGGCCGGCGATGAGGTGTCGGCGGCGGGCGATAAGGTGTCAGCAGCGGAGATCAGCTGTCAGTGTCACTGCGGGCGATCAGCTGTGAGTGATGCTAGCGCAGGGCGGCGCTGTCTTCAGACACTCCCTCCCTCCTTCTCTCTGCTAGTGAGAGGAAGTGACATAAGAGAGAGAGAGAGGGAGCGTGGGAGAAATCATTCTCCGGCAGCCTGCGTGTGGAGCAGTTTCTTCTTCTTTTCGTCTGGACTGGGAGTCGGACCTCTGCGACCAACGCTGTGACTGCCGTCCTTCTCCACACACCTGGACCTCTGAAGTTCTAAAAAAGGTAATTAAAACATTTGAAGTGTTTAATAAAAAATATTAATTGGAAGGGGGGGGCGGTCACGGCACTTGTTAGTATTGCACTTGTTAGTATTGCACATAAAACATGCCCCCATAAAAAAATGCCACAGGTAACCAGTGACATGTTTTGTGGGGGCGTCTTTTATGTGCAATAATACATAGAGTCCAATACAGACATCCAGATTTCATGTCAGTGCAAAATCCATTTTATTGATAGTTGTCGTCCAATCGACAAATTGGGAGAGTTGTCCCTGGATGCAGCGCTGCCACAAGGGTGGGGGTGGCTGGGTGTGGGTTGTTGGAATGATGGGTGTGCTGCTTCTTATAGATGCGGACCGGGGTGTCCGTCGTTTGCCAAGGGGATCAAAGAGAAAGGGGAGTAAAGAAGCGCTACTACCATATATAAATGAATGGAGATGACCAACTTACCAATGGATGGATGGTGGAGCGTAATCAGCGGCGAAGGGTCGATGGGTGTAGGTCCATGAATGGTGAGGGTGGTGATCACTCAGGGGGATGTGTGAGCAAGTAGGGGGTATGTAGGTCTCTGCTGTGGTGGCTGAGGGGGGCACAGTGTAGATGCTGGCCTGGGTATGTGTTCGTAGGAGAGGGGGGCTGGTTATTGCAGGCACAGTGAGCAGAGAGATGATGCTGGTAAAATTGTAAGGGGTGATGCTGGATGACAAGCACTTTTGGGGCCGCGCAGGGTCCCCTTCATCAGGCCCAGAAATGCGCTTGTCGTTTCAATGACAACTATCAATAAAATGGATTTGCACTATAGATGTACCGATACCGATACTAATATCGCTGCCGATACAGAGTATTTGGGCGAGTACTTGTACTTGTCCAAATGCTCCGATACCTTCCCCGATATTGGAACTTCCGGTCGGAGGGAGATGTCTCTCTGACCGGCAGCGCCAAGGGAGCATACTGCCAACTTCCTTTCCAATCAGGAAAGCCTGCTTCACTTGTTGCCACTGGGCCTGCTCTGTGTAGTTTTTAAAAAAAAATTGTTTTTTTTCACTAACCTTCAGTGCGGGAGAGCAGCGGCGAGTCAGCGCTGGTCCGGTGGGAGGAGCTCCAGGTGGGGTCCTAATTTAGCTGGCCGGCGACTGCCACCGGATCCCCGACACGTTATCTACTGAGCCGACCTGTGACAGTCTCATTGTCACAGGTCGGCTAGAACTATGAGGTGAGTGAAAAGCCCCTCCCCCTCATAGTTCTCCTTTAAATTTTTCTGCCAATACATCAGCGCATCCGTGATTTCTTTCCTCCCCGCTGGGCGCTGCTCTGTGTCCCAGCGGGTGAAGAGAGAAAGTGTGACAGCCGGCCGAGCGCTGCGGGAGGAGTGAAGCAGCCAGCATCTCTCCTCCATGTACAGCTCAGCCTCCTATCGCAGATCGACAGAGCGGTGTGGGGGCGGAGACACGCCGCGCTGTCACAGGAGGCTGAGCTCTCCTCCCGCACCGCTCACTCAGCCTCCTGTGACAACGTGTCAGAGAGGAGAGCAGGCTACAAACACTCAGCGATCTCTGAGTGTTTGTAGATAATTGAGGATATGGTATGTTTACTATATCCTCAATTATGAATGAATGGGAAGTGATCTACATCTCCTCCTGTTCATTCATAATTGTGGTTATAGTAAACATACTCTGTCCACAGGGGAGAAGAAAAAGAGATTGAGGACTCTGTGTCCTCAATCTCTTTTTTTTATTATTTTAAAAGGGAAATATCAGGGGTCTGTTTAGATCCCTAATATTTCCCTGAAGCCCCTAAAAGTAAAGTAAAAAGGAAGGATACAGCGGCGGACATACTCATCCTGAGTACCGAGGTCCGTCACAATGATATCCACAGGGCTGCAGCCATTGTCTCCCTTCTGCTTCTCCCCAGCACTTACTGGCAATTTATGGCTGTCAAAATGACAGCTAGGCTATATGTTTAATATATTAGCAGCAGGATCAGCTGCTGTCAAACATAGATGCAGAATAAATACAAACAAGTGATATTGTTACTCTTATTTGTTCTGAATCACCCCTGAGCAGTGTTTACTAACACTGCTGTCAAACACGGACCCCAAAGATATACAAACAAATAATAAAAATACGTTGTATTTCTTTTAAATCATATCTGAGCAGTGTTGATAAATACAGCTTAGACAGGATTCAAAGGGATTACAAAGTAACATTATTTATTTGTATTTACTCTGTTTTATTCATATGAATTTCAAATGAAGTTACCCTTGTACCTCTGTTATCTTTGTTGCCTTTGTACCTTTTACAAGCAAGGTTGCCCTAATGTGCCCTAAGTAAAAATCACAGGGAGTCATGGGGAGCATGTATTGATGCACAAAAACAAGTAATGTAGCAGGGAAAAACAAAAATCCTATAAAAGGAAATAAACTTTTTTTTTCCCCCCCCCCAAAAAAAAAAATGTTTTTTTATCTTATAATGTATTTTAATTTGTTTTACAATATTTACAGATATGTATTCTGTTTTGCTTCCTAAATTATTCTTTTCAAAGTTTAAGGTGGGTAGGGACCACAAGGCTGCTTACATACTGATGGAATGATGGAATGATTTTGCTACAGTTCTTCATTGGTAACAATGATATTTCACTTAAACCAAATGGAACTCCAGATCTAAAGAGGATTGATGGAGATACCAAAGCTTCTTCTATACAGCTTTATAAATAGTTATATAATTTTGCATCTTGTTCTGTTAAGTCAGACTGACTAGTTTTATTTACCTATTAATAATGGCATAAAGTGTTTCTACATTTAAAAAAATCAAGATATTGCAGATGATAGATCAGTGTAAAATTGGCCAGCGGGAAGACAAGGGTCTAATCAGAGATAATAGGCCAAGCTGGTGCATGACTAACTTTTATTTCATTTATAGGTATAGGGAGGTACAATGAATCTTAGTGAGTCATGTGAAGTGGTTTAGGTGTACATTGTTCTTGCACCTATTTTATTTCTTTCAATTAATGCAAAAAATAAGCTCTTGTAGGGTTTGTCAATAACAACTGCTTGCTCAAATCATCCCAAGCTTAAAGTTATGATCTAAAAAATAGAGGGAAGACCCCATTTAACAGAAAAAAGTAGCTCAGATGTTGACAACTGAAGTTAGTTCCCGCAGACAAATAAAAAGGATTTATGGGTACACAGATCAATGCACACAGGCAAGGCATATACAAAAACAAAAATGTACCCTAGCACTGCAATGAAAATATTCAAGCATAGCTTGTTAAAATAAAAGTAAACCTAATCACCAAAATGTCATATAAGCTTTAATAGCTGGTAAAGGTTCTGGTTTGGACACTTTGTGTTATGGGGTGACAACGTTCTGCCCCTTTTCTCTCATAATCTCCTGCCGGCAAATCACCTGTCACGTGCCTTCACAAAGAAAAAAAAAGATTCCAAGCAGATGCACATTTCCCAGGAATAGTGGACTGTTTTTACAAAAAAAAAAATATATGCTTTAAAAGCACACATTGAGCCTGTTATGACTGCAGACAGTGCGCGTGGAGAGGCTGTAAAAAGGCCAGGTCACATATCAGCAGCACAGACACGTAAAAATCCTTTCCTCACCCAACCCCTAAATTCACAAAAATACACAGCATTTTTCTACAAAAAAGACATTCATGAAAGGTTTACATCAACTTTAGGACACCAGTGCCTACAAGCCCTACACTAATCTTTCCCTATACACTTTAATGGCAGCTCTCCCTTTCCTTTCCCTATCACAGCTAAGCACAGTTTCAATATGGCTGCTGGGAACCCTGAGTGGCTGGAACATAAGAAAGCCACCATTATTGGACATTTTAGGCCACTTGATATAAGTTTAGAGGCCAGCGTACACATTATTAGTAGTTGGTTGCTATGGAGGCAAACAGCCCACCAAACTGTAAACAGGAGCTTGATCCGAACACAAAGCTTATCCCTATCCATCACAAGCACCTGAGATTCTTGTATATTTTGACAATATGACTATCCGCACATACATAGGGGTTGATTTACTAAAAGCGAAAATGGGTGTTCACTTTGCAAGGGAATTAGCACTTTTCAGTGGCTCTGTATACCTTTTTCAGAATACTGACTGCTTAAGTGCTAAGCCATATGGTCATTTTGACTAGGTATGAGCTGAAGTTTGGACTAAATGCAGACTGAACCTAAGCCCCTCTGAACAAGTAAGTGCCATGGGCACTTCCACCCAATCAGCTGCAGGCTGGGTGGACTGAAGTTTGGACTAAATGCAGACTGAACCTAAGCCCCTGTGAACAAGGAAGTGCCATGGGCACTTCCACCCAATCAGCGGCAGGCCGGGTATTCACACCGCACAGCTGCAAGTAAACAAAGGGGTGGGATGCTTGTGCTGATGTCATATACCTTATATGGCCACATAACAGGATTAGGTAAATTAAATTTACCAAATATATGCATGTAGCCATATAAGGTCAATGATATCACTGCATACCGCCACTTTGCTTACAGTTAGCTGCAGGCGGCAAATCCCCGACCTACAGCTGATTGCGTGGCATAGAAGAAGCTTTCTACAATGTTTCAGGATGAGCTCCTTCTGGGTTCAAAGGAGCTCAAGTTTGGACCCAGGATTGGTCCAATCCTAAACTCATGCCTAATTATAACAGCTAGTCAACTAGTGTTTTCAGAAGGAGAACACATTTAGAGGCTCTGGAGTTTCTGTGCTCACACAAATCAGCCAGGTGCAGGAATGTTTGAAAAGTAGCTCACTGGCACCATTAAACAAAAATTTGGGTATTATATTCTGTTTCTGTGCACTACATTTTAATTTAGTTTATTTTATCCTAAAAATACTGGTTGGATAAACATTTGCGCAAATACCGTGCAACATAAAAAATTGCAACTAGCATTTTTTTATTCTACTTTTAGAAAATATATAATTCTTTGGGGGTTTAAAGCTGTTTTCTAGCCCAAAATCTATATTTTATCATGTGTGTGCAAATAGTAAGAAATTGCTCCGGACAGCAAGTGGTTAAAGTAAGGTTTAAAAGCACACATGATTTTATGTCTAAATCAAACATCATTTCATGTTTTATATTTTTTAGGAAATGTGTGGATGTTTGTATTGTGTTGGGCAATATAGTGTTCTTGTAGTTTAAAAAGATATAACATATGTCTATGCCACCTGCAGAAAAAGGGAGGGGACTACAAACAAAATGTATTTAAATATCACATTGTCTTTATACTGTACATATGCGGCCTTCAACAGAGTTCTGAAAACTCAGACCAGTACACTTTACCTTGGTAAACTAGATTGGTGTCATTGAAATTTTGATTTGTGATTCTAGACCAGGAATCGTGTATAATGTATGCAAAGACTGTGCCCAATATGGAGCATTCTGCTACAGCCAGTCCTGAAATAAGCCTGATCAAATATTTGAAACCTTATTATTCCTATCACAGTATCTTATCTTGCACAGGAGTTATAAAAATGGTTGCAAGGTGATGTGTAACTGCATTAAAAGTACTATAATACTTTGAAAACGGTTAAATGATTTGAGGGAGACTTTCAGCCTTCATATCTGGCAATGGGAAAAGGAACATACATTGACAAAGACTGATATGAATTAACACTTTGCACAATATGGTAAATATCAACTTGAGATTATGGGATTAACTAGCTAAAGGGTGGTTAAGGATTTAGGGGCAATAACGTTTGGGGCCAGATGCTAGGGGATTTTGATTCAGGGTCAGGTTAAGGGTTAGAGGAAAGAATTTAGTGTTAGTATTAGGTTAAGATGAAGTTAAGCTTTATGACAATGTTTCATGTACCACCCCTATTCAGGGGTGTTCTTGTTCTCGTAGGCTCCTGTCAGATTTTGAATTCAGTGTGGTTGTGCGAGACTCTGCCTGCACAGCAAAGTGTACAGATATATCCCCTTCGTGGCCCTAAAACGTTGGCTATTGTATGTATGTGACGCCGCTTACTTTTCAATAAATGCAGATAAGGTTTTGACGATATCTTCTGAGTGGTGGTGATCTTCCACCTTTACGAGTCTGCCTGCACAGCCATGTCATCCATGTACAGATCCTATGATAGGATTCTTTGATGTCACCACTCTTGTAGTCCATTCCTACTTCCTCTCATCCCTTAGCTGAAAGTCCATACCTCAGTACAGACATGGGATAGGAGGAAGAATCTGTAGGAGCCACAGAAGTCCAACAAACCCTCCACTGAGTAACAGCCAGAGCATTCCAATGAGCAGGCAACATGAGTTTTGCTCGTCAACAAACTGCAAACAGCTTGGGTTTAGGTTGAACTCATGTTCGACCTGGAGCCAATCCCTTGACAACTGTCTATGAATGTCTATGAATGTCCATGAATGTTTAGAATGATTTCAACTCACTTCCTGTTCCATCTTCAGGACAGAAAATGAAGGCGATCCGCCAATGAGACACAGAAAAAAGGAAAGTAAAAAAAAAAAGAGCAGGACTTTTAATCAATCTTTAAACTTTTTAAAACTAATTAAATAAGTTTAGACTTAAGTTATACTAAGTAGGCACGGGCTCGAACACTGGCAGTTTGTGTGTTCAGCGAACACATGAACCGTCATGACGTTCAGCTGGCTGTTCGCACTGTGTGCATTGGAGAGCCCTGATTGGGTAAAGCAATTTAGCACATTATCTATGCAAAGATCCTTTGACAGGATATGAAAATGCAGAGTCAGTGACCGCGGCATAGGGACTAGTTCTCAATGGAATACAAGTGCAGTGAGGTTACTGCACTTGTAGTCCATTCATTCTCCCATCAATGTTATTGAATGCCCGTACCAAGCAGGAGACAGGAGGGAAAATCTGCAGGAGCCAGAGCATTGCACGTGCCATCCACTGTTCATGGCTTGTAATGCTTTATTGGATCCAATGCAAAGAATAATAAATGCAATTTTCTTCTTTTATGAAGATGTGCGCATCTATTTTTATTTATTTTTTCAAAAAAGTGGATTTTACTTTTAAGGAGGATGTTTATATTGCTATTTAAAATATGCTCCCAATACTAAACAATGATAAGAGTCACTAAGAGGGTTATTCACTAAGCTGCCAAAGGCAGCCGTGTGAATTTACTGACCCGAAGTGAAGTGAGCCGAACGCTGTTCGGCTATTCATTTCAGGCTTGTACAATTTATTTCAGCCGTACACCGACGGAAATCAGCAGTACATCGGCTTGCTGCAGCTGGCTTCGGGTCAGCCGAACATGCTCAGCATGTTCGGCCGACCCAAAGAGCAGAAGGAGTTCGACTCAGCCGATCCAACATCTGGATCGGCTAAACCGAACCTCCGGTAGGCTACTCACTGCTGTTCGGCCTATTCTTATAGTGGCCGAACAGCAGTGAGTGAATAGCCGAATGCCGCCGAGCAGATTTCACCTTGGCTCAGTCGAGCCAAAGCATATGCCTTCGGCTCGACCGAGCCGCTCGGCCAACTTCGGTAGCTGTACGGGCTATAGTGAATAGCCCATACAGCAACCCTTCGGTTCTACTGAACCGAAGGGCTTCCGTAACCGAAGCTGGCCGAAGGATCAGCCGAAGCTACAGCTGGATCCTTCGGCAGCTTTGTGAATAACCCTCTATATGTGTCATGTGCCATTGCAGATGGTGTACATGTAGTTCTTACTACATGTAAGCAAGGCAGAAGTTGACCGGTCTAAGAGCAGGCCAGTTCCATAGATCAAGTGAGTAAAGGTTTGTTATTTTTGAACCATGACAAAAACGAGCACTTAACCCTTGCAGTGTGGGAGTAGTCCCACTGCAAGGGTTAAGAAATGTTTTACACAGAGTTCTGCTTTAAAAAATATTCCAATTATCCTATTGTGAATTATTAGGATACATTTTAGCAAAATTCAAAAATAAATGAAAAAAGTGGAGGTAGAACAATAGAGTTGTTCTCACACACTGATCAGAGGGAGACTTTGTAACTTTAATGTGCAGGCATTCTGACCAAATAGGTATATGTAGGGGATTATGATATTTTATTCATTTTGGAGAGGCAATGCAGCCTAATCAGACCCCCCCCCCCAAAAAAAAAAAAAAACTTTACCTATTATGCTTAATTATGTTTTTCTTTATTTCAATTAAACGCGGATCAAATTTAATCATCAGTTTTGACTTTGAGAGGTCTGTTGATTTGACAGGTACACTAAGCAAGTGTTACTCTTAATGAGGAAAATCATATCTTCCAAATGTCCACATTTTAGAAGCACAGTTTGGATGTTTAGTTGAGGTTTAAAATCTTGTATGGTTTGGAGCACATGTGAATATTTTTGAATGGGGTCTGGAAGGATAATATTTAAATATTATTTGTTTTTCAATTTCAGAATGTTGGTAGATATCGTAGAGCAATGCATTCATAAATTATGTATTTTTTAAAAAGGTGCCTGGAATAAGGATACCTCTGATGGTCCACCCCCAGATTTATATGGTATCTAAAACCGAATGTCAAATGAGCAATGCAATGTATTAAGGAATGTCCCAAATGTGATAGCTGTCAGTTCTTTGACCTGACATTTTCACATTTGTAACAATGCATATTTGGTTAACAGCACAAAAGTGCAGAGATCACACTAAGTGTCTGAACAGATGGACCATGAAATTGATCATTGGGGCATAAATCTATATCTATGCTGGATGTTTAAAATGACTTAAGAGTAAAGCATAATATACTGCTTGAACCCTAACTAAATTATATTCCTCTCAAGTTCTATTCGCATTCTATTAGCTATAACCTATAGGTTTCTGCAGGTCATAAAATAGAGAAATGCATATTTAGGCTCCATATTAATTACTGCTCTGCACTTTATTGCCCCTCCCAATATCCATTACAGACAAAGAAATGGCAGCAATGGCAACGCTAGTGGTTAAATTAATAATCTTACTAATTGCCACTGGGATCATGAAAAGGAAACCATTAAGTTTGTATATCCATTTTGTATGGCATGTGTACCATGACTGGCCTTTTTAATCTAACACTTTACTGGCTGAAGGAAATGTGAAAAACACCTGTAGTGCCACGGCCAGCAGATGCTACACATAGCATTCATCTTGCCATAAAGACGTGTAGCGGGTGCTTCAGTGAATGCTCATCAGTACTAAGCAATTCAGGGTTATACATTTTTTAAGATCTGGAGTCTAGGAATGCTTGACAAACATAAAGCATTTGCACTTGGCATTCTCTTTTAATGTATATATA
>NW_017309121.1:26717-68682 GCF_000935625.1 Nanorana parkeri | reverse complement strand
ATGTTGGTTTGTAAGTGATATAACTGAAGGTTTGGTGACCAAGGAATGTCTTTTTGCCGACAACACAAAGGTGTGCAATAGGATAGATATTCCTGGAGGAATTTGTAAAATTGAACATGATTTGGCGTTGCTGGAAGATTGGTAAAAGCATTGGAAACTGCAGTTTAATGTTTCTAAATGCAAAATAATGCACTTGGGTTAAAATATTTTCACTAATAGAGTGGAATATAGTTGTCCAGAACTACAGAGGAAAAAATATTTGAAGATATATATACATTTCAGATGATTGCAAAATGAGCAAACAGTGTGGCCTCGCAGTGGGGAAAGCAAATAGAATTTTGGGGTGCATTACTAGAGGGATCTTCAACAAGAGGAAGGAGGTCTTGAGTCCACTATATGATATTTAGTTAGACTTCATTTAGAATACTGCATCCAGTTCTAGAGATCTCACTTACAAAAATATATTTATACAATAGAATTAGTCCAGAGACAGCCCAAAAAAATGGTAAAAGATCAGAGAGATAAAACGTATCAGGAACGGTACAGTCATGAGCAAAGAAAGAAAAGGGCAGGCATGAATGAAACCTTTAAATACATTAAATACATTAAGGGTATGAATAAGGTTCAGGAGGACAGTATAATCATTATGAAGCCAAGAGCAAGAATGCAGGGACTGGACCTCAAACCAGCAGGAGGAATGTTGAAAGCTAACCTTAGAAAGCATTTTTTTACAGAACGAGTAGTGCTCGGAACAGACTTTCAGCAGAGGTAGGGAGTCAGCCAATAGTAAGTGAATTTAAATATGCTTGGGACAAACATAGATCTATACTCAAAAAGGTTTAAATCTCAGCATCTTGGGGCAGGCTCATGCACAGTTCAGATTTTTGGCCGGGAGACGAGGAGAGACACAAGGAACCTCTATGGACAGCGTGCACCTGCATGCAGACTCCGTGGGACAGGAAGTGCCAGCAAGCACAGAGGAGTCAGCGCTGGAGGGACAGATGAAAACGACAGGAAAGAAGAAGAAGATCGGATTAAGAGACATAATTTAAGGTAAGTCCTTACACTAACATTGGGGGGAGGGAAAAAAATATATACTTTAATGTCACTTTAAATGATGCCTCTTGATCTGACCACTTTCTTCCTTCCACTTGTATTCAGCAATCCCTCCAGCGCTGGTATTGGTCTCTGATACAGCGCAGACTCCTTGGGTCCCATGGTGCCTGTTCAACGTGCATGCTCACGGCTGCATGCGTTCACCTCTACTGTGTCTCTCCTCTTCTCCCCACCAATGATCTCTACTGCGCATGTGCCTGCTCTCATCCTCCTGCACGGCTGCTCAAGAAGCTTCAGATCTACATCCAGGAGCAAGCGGCGGAGACAGAGGAAAAGATTTAACTTTTTTGGTAACTTTTTTATTTTTTTAAATGTTTTTGCATATACTGTTTCTACTGCTTGCTAGCAGTAGATATATGCAAAAAAAAAGCAGACTTTAATTGTACTTTAATTATTGTGCTAGAATGTTACAGCTCTTAATAATTGGGGTTTGAATAACCAAGGGTTGCTATAATAATTTTCTTTTGGCACATGTACTTAAACTCTTGTACTACACAATCGGGTTTTATTTATCAGAGTCTGTAGTATTCTGCATTGCACCACAACAATGACTTAGAGCCCAATATTCATTTCCCAGTGCAAGTATGAATTTGATTGATTTCTATTAAGCATCAGTGAAAAAAATGTTTAAGAAAACATAAAATCAATCTCGGCTGCCAAATAGGGCAGCCGAGATTGATTTTATGTTTTCTTAAACATTGTTTTCACTGATAATGCTTGTTAAATATTGGAAATAAATCTGTGTATAATCTTCTCAGTTTATGGTAATTCACAAATACCTTACTGGATAAAATCTTTACGTTTATTTAAAAATTAAATATTATAGGTAGTGCTGAATTTTAGCTTGGTCCAACAATTCCCCTATACTACATTAACCTATATTAATTAGTGACACAGAATATTTTATGATAATTATAATAAACTGTATTCAATTCTCTAAAGGTTTGAATAAGTAAAATATATTTAAGGATCAGAAAGGATTATACATTTCATTAAGGAGTGTGCATTGTGTTTATTTTTGGAGCTCTTCTTTTGTTTCGCAGCTGTTCCCTTCATGCATCATTACTTTATGCTTTCTTTGCAGTTTATAGTAGCATTGATTCAGCATTCTCTTGCTGTTTTCACGTGGGTTGCTGAATATTCATTACACCTCTGACCAATATCAATTTTATACTTATATCTTAGAAAGAAAGTAGATAAAAAGAATGTAATTTTCTCCTGTGCACCTGTGTCTTACCCTGAGTTATAGCTGACACTGATTTCCCCAATAGGATCCCAAGCATACTGGAGTTAGGTGAAAACAACTCCCTAAGCTGGTTTGCTGTGATCTCCTATGCCTCTGCTGCATTTCCACTCAAGCCCCTAATATTGTTTTGTGTGTAAATAATAAATATGAATTAGTCAGGTAAGCAAAAAATAAATTAAAAATACCACTTGTGTTCTGGTGTGGTATTTTGGAGGAAATGTGGCTGGACATAATTAATATAATTGTTTAAAGTGTTACACTGCTGCTATAGGAATACTGTTTGAAAAATTCTGTTGAGCAGGTACCTTTGATGCAGAGAAAATGTGAATTGCAAGAGTACTGTAGAAGGAAATGTATTCACTACTTGAAGTACCCCCATAAGTACATGCAGGTGTATACAGATGTACTGTATGTAGAAGAGAGGTGAAATAAAACAAGCAAGCAAGATAAAAACACCACATGAAATAAAATTATACCTACTACACTTTGTTAAAGGGAAACTATATTCTAATTTTATTGAGCACATATAGTTATCATTGTATTGTACACCCTAACGATTTCAACCTACACCTGTATGGACCAGATACTTTTTTAGATTCCTGCTATGGGCCTATTGATTTAGGGGTACCGAAATACCCCTAGGGTTAAATAACCTTGCAATTAGTTGATACTGTCTTGCAAAAATGATTTCATTTTCTATACTATCTACCAACAGTACAAAAAAAAAAATTCTACTATGGCCAGCCTAAAGTTTAAAATAACTAGTGGTACTGTGGATTTTATTATATGATTGGTACCATTTAAAATTACTAAATGGACACTAACAGGGTTATTCACAAAAGGGTGAAGAGTTTGGAGAAGGCAGAAGTGTTGGAACGTCTTGAACAGCCTCACAGAAAAACACAAGCACACAGTCAGATATGCATGCTGCACATGGCTTGAAAACACAGGAAGGAAGCCACAGCTTTATTCTCTACCTTTTTCAATACAGAGCATATACCATAGATATATTAAAGAACTTATAAAGACTGCCATCTAGTGACCGAAATTGTATACTGCAGAAGTTGTTGCTATAAACACAGTAATGTGTATTCTAACAAGAAGTGAACAATCTAGGACAGCATAGCTGATTTTGAAAAAAATTCCAATTCAGCTCACTTTCCAGTTCAGCTATGTTGTCCTAGATTGTTCACTTCTCCTGTCTTCTCCAAACTCTTCACCCTTTTGTGAACAGACCTGTAAATGACAATGAAATTACAATTCTAGGACAAAGTATTGTGAGGTTATGTACAATGAAAAAAGGGATATTTTTTTCAGATTTTAACATTTAAACCAAAAAAAACCTAATCCATCAGAACAAATAAAAATGAAAAAAGTCTAAATATTATTGACAAAAAAGAAATAAAATATAAAAAATATATAGCTAAAAGGGAGGAAGGAGTTAATTAGGGGATTCGGGTTAACATACAGTTAGTAAGGCATTAAGTGGGAACAAACTTTGTTAAGTTGCTTTAACTGACATTATATGTGGCTCAAAGGTCACTAAGCACAGGAATGTAAATAGATGAGTTGTTACTGTACATCATATATCTCAGTGAAGATTATGAAATTTTGTTTTACACAGTAGCAATTAGCGCTGTTGTGATGCAGAACAAGCCCCATTTTTTTAGGCTTACGCCCAAGGTTCGCAACTGGTAAAGAAAACTTTAGGCTTTGTTCACACTGGGCAATTTGGAATTCCTGCCACAGAAATCCCAAATGTCCTGTTTAGATATGGCTGCTGTACTCGTTCAAATTAATGACCGGGTGGACAGCAACCACATCTGTAAGGGGCAGTCCGCATGTAATCGTATGCGATACGATTCCAAGAGGTTTGGAATAGTTCACTGTTCCTGGACACATCTCTCCACCTATTGGACTGCCACTTACAGTTGCAGCTTCTATCACCCAGTCATTAACTTGAACGAGCACAGTGATGCATCTAAACGGGACATTTTGCATTCCTGCCACAGGAATCCGTAGGTTCCTGTGGCAGGAATTCCACATCTCCCAATGTGAATGAAGCCTTACCTTTGTTTTGTCAATATAGGGAAAATAAATAGATTCATTTTAATGGCCCCCTCTCCAGTAGTACAAACTCAGCATTTAACTGAATTTTTATATTGCAGTAAAACAAGTAGTTCCCACAGGTGTTCTCCCCATCATAAGTTTTGTTCTAGGAAAATATGAGACGTTTTCTCTTATTTTTAAGATGAGAGGAAACTAATAAAGTACATTATATTTCAACACAGGCATATCCCTCAAGTGTTGATAGTGTCATTATTGATTTCAATCATTCATTAACGCTTGCTTGGAGATTGAGAGTGAAATAAGTGGGGATTAGAGCCGTCTGTCTGGTCCTCAACTCACTAGTCATACTTCCAGGGTGTTCATTCAATCTTTGAAAGCATCTGTTTTTTTCTGTGTTGTGTTAGGGAGTGATAACAGCATTGCACATTTCTAGATTTTGTCATTTATCAAAACAAAATTAACTGCACTAAAGCTTGTTTTACATTATTATCAGATTGTCTGAAAAGCTGCATTCCTTTGCTGCTGATGTGGCTTGTCCCAAAGGATGTTTTACACACTGGGCCTGTGTGGGAAAACCATAGTTAAGCTGAAATAATATTTTTTAATCACCCTTGACACTGACATAACACAAAGCTATCATCATCGATCTTAACAATACAACTGTGGTTTATCATGGAGACACTGGGGTTGATTTACTAAAGGAGTAGATCACGTGAATTTTCACTTAGCTAAGTGCATGGGGTGAAGCTATGTTCACTTTGAATACCCAATCATGTACAAGGAAAATTTACCAAAAAGAACTTATGCTTCCACATGATTGGATGATTGAAGTCAGTGCCATTGTATGCATTTGAAACATTTATAGGGTTATTCACAAAGCTGCCGAAGGCAGCCGTGTGAATAACCGACCCGAAATGAAGATTGCCCGAACGCTGTTCGGCTATTCACTTAAGACTGGTACAGCTGATTTCAGTTGTACATCGGCTTGCTTCGGCTGGCTTTAGGTCTGCACTTCGGCCGACCCGACCCAAAGTGCAGAAGGAGTTCCACTCAGTTCGATTGAGTGTGTGTTTGTGTGTGTGTGTTGGAGGAACATTAGCTTGTAGGCTGTTTGTAGGTAGTGAGCAAGTTGGTGGTCCTTTAAATGATGCATTAAAAACCTTTGTCCTGCATAAATATTGGAAAAAAATATATAATAATGATTATCATCATCCATAAATAATTAAACATTAATGAATATGTCACAAAGCAATACGTTGCTAAAATATGTTCCATTCAGGTCATCATGTAACATGCAATGTATTGCTGTAACAGTATTTTGTTTAAAACAAATTGAAAAGGGAAGTTTGTTTACTCATGATCATTTGTACAATCTGTTTTCTCGTCAATATGTTGTTTTTTTTTTACTTGTAATTACCACTTTCATCACAAAGAAAATAAGCCATCTCTGTCTATTGTCTATTGCAGTAGTGGTTTTCTTGCATATTGGTCAGGTCACACAAACAAGCACCTTTCATCTAGTAAATGGAGAGACTCCTGTCAACAAGAGCACTAAGTGGCAACAAGTGGCTGTCAGTAAGCAGACCTTGGGGGAGTGTCTTGCCCACAGTCAAAGAAAGGAAGAGACACCTGTCTGGGTATAGTGAAAAAGTAATGACAGCATATTGACTCCTGAATGAAAGATGCCATTAAATAATGTATCCGCTGGGATAGCTTCTCTTGAACAAAGCATCTGTTAGTTGATGAATAATGTCAGCGGGTTGTAGTAAAGAAACATTTGCAAACGGATATGGAAGATATACTCAATGAGGTCTTGTCATTTTTAGAAACACTTATTTCAAGAGGCTTGAAATCTGAATGAAACATTAATTGAAGTAGTCTGTAGGGATATTTGTTATCCGTTGTAAATCTGTGTAGGTAATAAGACTTCCGCATGCAAAACTGTAATCAAATACTGGCAATAAGTTACTACTCTTCTACAGAGAACTAAATGCTTCCTAAAACAAGGGAAAAAAAGAAAAAATAATCTTACAACACAATAAAAGGTTGTATTTAATATATTTGGGTCTACTACAGCTTTGCCAATAAATCCTGAGATGTGGTAGCTGAATTAGTATTTTGTAGGCTTTTTTTGTCTGTATTTTTACTTGCTAATCCTGTGACTAACACTCTTCCTGCCTCTTTGCAGCAACACTATTTTCTCTATCTATGGAAGGATCCATGGTTGTCACCCAGGCTGGACTTCAAATATGTCACATATTGTACATGAAGGATTGATGGGTCTAGTAGTCAAATGGTTCATGTGCACTTTTTCTACAACCAGTGTAAAGAGGTCAAAGGGGCTAATAACTCTGCCTGTGTGAAGGTCAGACAGAACATGTTCTTCCTCTGTAGTAACCTCACAATATCATTGTATATAAAAGAGGAAATGTGAGTCTTGTCATTGCATGACAACATGTGCTACACATTTACTAATCACATATATGTAGGCAGGCCTGTACTGTATAGAATTTTTCACAGTCAGTGCTGGATAGGGATTAGGCAGAGGTGCAGATGGAGCAACGAAGCCTCGTTGGAGGGTAAAAATAAAGCTCCTAGCTTAAAGGCCATACTGTATATTTTTTTTTCTGAGGGACAGTAGGTATTCACATCCAACTGGACTTGCTTTGTAATGTCAAAGATGCATTTACCACTCATGAAAGAGTGCCAGGAACATACTTAAGCTTTTAATACCCACTTGGGCTACTCAGTTAACTAAACCCAATTTAACACATTTTATGAGAACATGGTTATTTTATTTAGATATTGGAGTTGCCCATGTGTGTTTCTTCCTGACATTCAGATGAACTGAGGGAGGAACTTGGAAGAGTGGTGAAACATCTTCAACATTACAGGACAGGTCCAGCTGAATGTCATTAACTACTCCTAGATACACCATGACCTGGATAAATGTAAAACTTTACAGGCAACCTAGGTGGTATGATTTTAGAGCCAAAAGTGACCCTGGATGATAGCTGATTAATTTGCCTAAACAAAATTTTACTATCATTCCATTACAAAATACACGAGGGTCTCTGGAAAGCAATCCTGGCAGAACCTCTGTTTCAATTTCAGGAGTATCATAGGATCACAGAATATACGCTTAAAAATAAAAACCAAGGTATTTGAAATTTACATAACTTTGTTATTTTTGAACATAGGCAAAAAGGAAAACTTAACCTTTGTAGTGTGGAGGTAGCCCCACTGAAAGAGTTAATACAATTTTTAACTGGAGTTGATCTTCAGGCATCTAAACCTGTGCAGTTACTAGCCTACTATAATCCCCTGCACAGCAGGAGAGACTTTGAGAAGGAGAAGGTGCATTAAAAATTAACCAGACTCTCTTTAATACTGAGAGTTTCTTGGGAGTAGGAAAAAGCCATTAGACAATCACATTCTCACTGTGCTCATTCTTATTCATTGCCCAGTGGCAGGCTAGGTGGTTCCTACCCCAAACTGTATTGCTCATTTTCAGTGTTTTAGGTCTCAGGGTTACGGAACCTAGCTATGCAGGTAGCTCTGTCTGGACACAAGACTGACTGAATCTTTCGGCAAAACAGTTAACATCTATTTATTCATATCTTGTATTTTGCTTGGAGTTAAGCTTTAAGCTGGAAGATTACTTCTGAGATTTCACAGAAATCAAAATCTGACCTAAAAGTTCTGAACGTATTCATTTCTTTGAGACATAAGCTGGTGTTTCTGATTGGGAACAGAACTACATTTTAACTTGACAGCAAGTGAATGTCTAAATTACCTTTGCTGTTTATGGTAAAGAATTTAGACAATTAAGCTGGTAGAGGAGACCCACATACACTGGAATGTGATCAAATCATTAAATGTGAAGACGCTTGTTTCATTGCCTGTGGGAACCATAATATTCCTCCAATGTACAAAAAACTGCTGGGCAACATGATTAGGCTGAGGGCAAGTTCAAGACCTAGATGTGTTACATAACTGCAGTAGAGAAAAGCAGGTCTTCTGCCCTGCCAAATAGAGCTGTGTTAGCTGGATGGACAGAAAAAACAGCTCTCATATAAGTATTGCATCTGTGTATTTATCTCTTGGCCTGAAATTCAGATTTAAAGTCTACTGTATGTTGGGGTAAAAAGATATGCGGTACATCTTTACAGTATATGCATGTTTCCCCATGTTTGATCCCTTTCAAGTCCCTGCAGATACAGAAAATACCTGTTGATCTGCCAGAAATGCACTCAGCACTTAATTTATTCTTGTAGAATGACACAACAGGCCTTTTGGTGGACTGAAATTGAAAGACACTTACTCCATAAGCTAATTGAAGATTTAATTATCCAGTTTTGTGCAGATAAAATAAATTACAGGGATTTGATTTTTACACGATTGAATAATTAATGTGAATCTTCACACAATTTATTGGGCAAGGACTTTTAAATCCTTTAGTAAAACAGCCTTATTGGGTCAGCCCTCCATAGTTGTCTGGTGATAAACTACTGAATTCTGCCCATTTTCATAATCTTCACAGTGAAGGGACTCATTATTCCCTAAAGGTAAGACCTGGGAGGACTCCTTGACATTTCACTACAAGTGTGCACAGAACGGTACTGAATTTCTAAAATGATCAACATTTATTTGCAGTTATCAGACAGGTATAACAAAACAATTTCAATTGAATAATCAACAGACTGAAAGAGAACAGTTAACAATGCTCCATCGTTAGGATTTACCTACACAAGATGTTGATTTATTTTAAACAATTTCATATATCTGTCACCCATGTTTAATAAGAAAATATTGCATTAATTGGAAAAAATCCCAGCAATTATTACAACAATATTTTGTAATATTACTCACTTCGTATAGGAGCTAAACAAAATAATTTAGATACAGTGTATAGTACAGAGCACCATTGAATGGGATTGCTTCACCAGCTATGTTACAGCCCTGTCTGCTAGATATTAGCACTGTGGTGAAGATTTGTGTTCCTGAAGCATGAAAGTGAAACATGGTTAACTGTACTATGCAACAATGACTACAATCTTCCAGATAAACAAATACAAAAGAAGCCATTCTGTATTTTATAAATGTCTCTTCTTTTTGAGATGGTGCAAACTGTAAAAAAGCCAACATTATGGATATTACTGTAGAGGAAATAAGAAAGCTTCCTTCATAAGAGATCAGATCGGCTAAAGCCACACTCTTTGACAGATAACAGATTGAGACAAACAACTAACAGACATTTTGGCTCTTCAAATAGTTTATGTTTTTATTGAGTGTACTAAGAAGTCTCGAAATGAAAACCAGAAGGTCTCCACAATGAGTTGTTTTATTCTCAACACAGGCAACACTAATGACAAAGGGTTATTGATGCAGACACTGATGGTCTCGGTACATGAAATTTAAGTAAGGTTATTGGACATCAATAACACATGCTAATAGTTTGGTACAGTCAGTGATAAATTATGAACAGGAAGCAAGTCAAACACCATTCAAGGCAATCTTGAATCACTACATGCCCATTAAAAACACAGCCTTATTTATATGAATGGCTGTTCACCGGATATATTAAGACTGCTTTAGTATAATTATTGATTAATTAATACAGTGAGTACTTTACTACAAAGAAAAGCTTCTGCCTGTCCACCGAGATCCATTTTAAAAACACTTATATGCAGTGTTTTTTTCGGAAGTAGATTTCCATATGCTGTATAATGAGAGTCTTAAAAGTCTTCTATCTTCTCATTAGGAAGTCAGATTATTTTAAGAATGTTGATTCTTAAAAACAACTTTTTAGGTAGAAATCCTATTTTAAGCTGAAATACAAAGCAAAATTAAACAATTCACTAGATAAAATAGAAAACATTATGCAAACCACATACAATGTATGATAGCTATTGCACCCACCCACTGCTGCTGTCAATCAGCAGAGGGGGACCTGCAGTTCTCCATCAGGTCCCCCTCTGGTGATTGACAGCAGCAGAGGGCGGGTGCATCTGAAATTTGACACAAACAGACATGTTTGCAAGATGAAGATTCTCCTGGTGCTTCTAGCTGAGCAAAAGAGTGAAGATCAGCTGGAAGAGAGGCAGTACTGATGAGTAATATACATAATCTAAAAGTATTTTTTACTATGGTCTATTTGTGTAATTTTTTTAGGTCTAAACAGGATCTCTCTAAAAAAGCATATTGCTTATGTAATTAGTGACTTACCCCTTGCCAGAAGTCTCACTCTGCAGTTTAATTTTGGAAAATTATGCTTTAAAGTGAGCAGCTTGGCTGTTCTGTCCCTCTAGCTAGCCAGTAGTGCTCTGTGAATATGTTGTAATTTATTACACATTTTGTTTGTAAAATAGAAGCTACATGTATGACATTTGTCTTGCCTACCAAAAGATTTGTATGCTTTTTCAACAAGTTCTGAAATTTACACAGCTCTGCAACACAGCACAGCCATTTCTGGCAAGAGAGGATACCTGTTTTTTTTATTTCTTGTAGGACTTAATACTTATGCTTACAGGATTTAATACTACCCAGCCTGTGCTGGCACAGTGAAAAGAGAATCAAAAGATTGATGAACTCATCTCTCTGTCACTCTATTCCTCCTAATATAAGTATATTAATCCATGCAGCATAGCTGGCTGAATTTGTGGGCTGCTTCTTCCTTTCCCAGCCTTAGCTCTGCTGCACTGGGACTGCAAAAGGCCAATACCAAGTCAAATGCAGGTACTTGCACTGCTAGCAGTTAAAAATGTATATATTGCGATGCATTAATGAATACAGAGCTGATTTAATTTGTGTCTTGTATTTATTCATGGAGTGAAGTGTTACAAAGTAATAAGTAATATAGTTTCCCTTTAAAGTAGTACAATGTAGCATTTAGAAACTGAATACTATTGCTTTTAATAGTGGTGCTATATGTCAGATCAATTTTCAGTATTACAAAATGCCTTTGAGACTAAGCAGGTTGATCATTTTAAGATATTTCTTTCTTTGAAAGGATTTTTTTACACATACAAATGTCAATAATTGAAGGTATCTAATGCATGTCAGCTTTATAGTTCGAACACTTGAAGGTTGTATGTTTCTAATTTATTGCTACAGTCGGATTATTTACAGATGAGTGGAGCTAAACAGAAGAAGACTGACTGTATTTTTAAAAATGAAGGTTAACAGTTGTGTAATATTTTCATATTCTTAACGACCTGCAAGAAATGAGGAGGAATGTTTGATACTCAGCAAAGCACCTAGACCTATTTTCATTAACTCGTCAGTCATTGTGACCTTCAGTGATATCTCTCCCACATGTTCAAGAATGACACAATTTTGCTATCCTTCAGATTTTTGACTTGATAAAAAAATATGAGGGCATAGTGTAAGAGATTGTATTTCTACAAATATATGACTTGCATTTACTAGTTATTAGATTGAGAAGTAGATAAAACATATGGCATCTGACAGGTTAATGATATTCAGATGTATATGACTTAATTTTGATTGCTGATATAACTCCACCCCACATTAAATTCCTGAGCAAAGAATCTGACTATTGATATCATGCTATATATATATTTTATGTAGTGAGAATATGTTTCACGCACCAACACCCTTTAAAGTCTTGCTTTTAAAATTAAGTCCAACGATGTCACAAATTTATATGGGAAAATTATAATATAGCATATAGTGACAATGATTTGCTTGGTATTTAATACTTTGTTACATTTATTTCTACTTTTCAGGTAGTGGCAGCCTTGCTAAAATATCACACGGCTTCCATGGAGACACATTTAGAGTACCCTAAACGTGGGTGATGACATTAGTGGCTGGGAAGACAGTGGTTTGAATGGGATGATGAAAAAAGAGAAGGCTAGTTGCACTCCTTACTGGTATGACCCCGTGATTGGGGAAGGGTACTTGGAATGACTGCAGATGGCATCGCCAAATACAGATAATTGCAGAAACATCACCAGCAAAACCAAATCCTTATAGGATCAAAATTCGTAGATTTATTGCAAACTCATGTCAGTTACATAAGCGCTTTCGGGCCACACAATTGCTATGCCTGATGAAGGAACTCAGTGTGGCCCCGAAAGCGCTTGTGTAACTGACATGAGTTTGCAATACATCTACACATTTTGATCCTATAAGGATTTGGTGTGCTAGGGACGTTTCTGCCATTATTTGAATGGGATGATGTCTGCTGATGGTGCAGTCCAGCATGAAGTGCACACCAAATGGATGTAGCCACTCAATGCAGGGGCATCATTCCCTGTCTGGAGGGTGTCTTGCAAATAAGGTGTCATGATTTCAGGGATGTGAGCCAGACATGTGCGCCGGCATAAAGTCATTTTGTTTTCATTCGGATTTTGCGTTAATTCGTTTTCGGGATTCGGGTCCGAAAGTCAATTAGTTTTTTGGGATTCGGACAGAATCTGAATTTTCGTTAGCAGTAGTATTCGGACTCTGATTGTTGTATTAGCAATGTATCCCTTGCTGAGACCTCTATGCCTGGCCTGTATAAGCAGATATAATCACTGCGGACAATCCTTATCAGATAGCTCACCAAATAATTTTTTACATGCAGCAGGTCACAGCAGACAAGATGGCACTATAATAACCAGCTATAGAACTGCTATGTTACATGGCTTAAGGAACATTAACTATGGGGGTTATTCACTAAAGGGTGAAGAGTTTGGAGAAGGCAGGAGAAATGAACAAGTGAAATTATATTTATTTAATTTTTATTTTTTTACAGTCCGCAGCAGAGACCCTTTTGGCCTGGTAGCAATTTTATGGGGGCACCCCACCCTTAAAAATGGGGGGGGGGAACCATGGGGCCCCCCCTAAAATCCTACCAGACCCTTGATCCAAGCACAGGCACTGCAGGGACAGAAAGGGGGGGATCGAGCCCCCCCCCCCCCCTGCGCCATAGCAGGGAGAGTGTTCCTATACTGATGGGGACAAGGGCCTCTTCCCCACAACCCTGACCCGGTGGTTGTGGGGGTCTGCATTCAGGGGGGCTTATTTGCATTGGGATACCCCTTCAATTAAGGAGGTAAGTTAAGAGTCAGTTTTTGACAATTCCTTTATTTGAAAAAAAAAAAGGATTAATCTATGTAATCCAGCCACAATCACTATGAACAACGCCTGCCGACCCGCCGAAATAAAAAAAGTTCCCCCGCACGCTGCCCTGTCCGAACTTGATGAAGACTAGCTGCAAAATGACTGGAGTGAGCTGTTCCACCCATTTGACATGAAATAGAACACAATACCATGTGTGAGCTCCCGAATGCCATTTGGGTCTGGGAGCCAAGGTGTCTTTATACTATTTATATGACAACTCGGCTCCCAAGCCTGAATGGCATTGGGAGGGTCAATCCAGGGAAAAGCAGGTCAGGAGCTAAGGCAAAGATAGGAGCTCAGAGGCAGCACAAGAGTTGCTCAAGCAAACTAAGCTGGTCTGAGCAGGATTTAAATAAGGAGAGAGATAGGAGGCTGGACAGGAAACATTAAGAAGCAAGGTATATTAAGGATCAGGAAAGGTGGGTGACACCCAGGGCCGGACTGGCCATAGGGCCTCCTTAATCAGGAGGAGAAAAGCTCTATAGAAGTTCTATCGAAAGTTCCAACTTCTGAGATCTCCAGCGACCTGACTTACTTAGAAGTAAGAGGATCGGCCGAGAAGGCTGTACTGCACGTGGGCCACCCGCGACATTTCAAAAATACACATATTACAGATTTTAATAAATATTAAAATGAACTAGGGTCAGACTAATCCAGGACATTATTAATCTAAATTGCCCCACTCAATATGGCCACTGCTTGCGCCCCTATTGAATGGGGCACTCAGATTAATAACGTGCTGGATTAGTCTGACCCTAGTTCTTTTTCATACTTTATTGCTCTGTAGTATGTGTGTAGGGAAATGCCGCGAGTGGCCCACGTGCAGTAGAGCCTTCTCGGCCGGACCTCTTACTTCTAAGTAACTCAGGTCGTTGGAGATCTTGAGGAGTTGGAGTTTTCGACAGAACACCGGCTGCCTTTCTGAAAGCCTGCTAAATAGTTGGGCTCCTCGGTGGCCACCTGCAACTTCCTCTGCCCACTTCAGCTGCCATAGGCTAGGAATAAGACTGCAGGGCTACCATTGGCAGAAAAAGAGCGGCTCCTGAAGTGAGGGCAAAAGGAGGCAGCTGGGCATCAGGCTGGACTGGAGGCTTCACCTGAGACTAGAAACCCCCACCCCCAACCCCACCGCTGGCCTCTGCATTCAGTGGGCCCATGCAGTCATACAACTCTCTAATCAGGGACCAAAACACTAGGATTTATAACATGTACAGTATGCTCAGAAGGAAGTAAGCCTATACATTATATGGCTAAGCCACAATTATTTGCATATCAATTATGTGGCTAGTATATCTACTGTACTTTTTTAAATGAATGAGATCTGAGAAACATTGATGCAGCAGATCCAATATTCTTGTAACCTCTGGGTGGGTAATGACTGCTCCAAGTTATTATATACTGGGTATTACAAGATTGAATATCTCCTTGCTGTTAGATAGACAATCCCATAAATATTTTATTTTATACTATGTATACTTCCAATGGCCCCTAGAGAGACATTTTTTGATGCATACAATGTGACACTGAACAAAATATTTTATGTAAGTGCAAAGCTTATTATATATAAGACATATGTGTATTATGTTTGTATATACTTAATTATAATCTTTATAATCTCTGTATATTTATGATATTGCAGGATTAGTAATATGTCTGATCAGTCAGGTCAATCTATTCCGGAAGAAGGAGATTTACTATGTGAAACATGTTGAAACTTTATATCTGACATTACGCCAGATGGACTGTATGTTTGTGTAAGATTTAATTGAATACATAACCTAAAGACATATAACAAAAATATAAGTAACTGAGATACAGTTAATGAGGGTAATTGATTTATTAAAGAATACTAATGTCATATTGATCAACCTAACACACCAAGGAGTTTTTAACTTGTTTATATAATTTTTGTGTGAGACATATATACATACATACATACATATACAGTATATGAAAGTGAAAGTTAGAGATATTTAGGTATGTATATGGACTGTATATAAATGATGTGGTATTGTCCGGTATAGTTATGTTCTTTAAATTGGGGAAATGTATCTGTACCAGTAAATACTGAAGTACTTTTCTGTGAAGAAGCCCCTTGCTTGTCATTTTGTTTGTTGCCTAAAATATTGTCTGTTATCTATTATTGCTTTCTCTGGACAGTAGATTATCTTGTAAATAATATATTTAGTTTGATACAGATGTTCAATTGACAGATTTACAGGCAACCTACTACTTACAACCTAGTAAGCTGTTATCTATTCATGCTAACTAAACCATAAAATTACATTTCCTACAAGTTCAAACAATCTATTTGTCCCATGTTTCTCAGAAACTAGTCTGCCTCTAATAACAAAAACATTTTCCAAAATTAATAGCTCATTCATTTTAAGTTTATTTCGTTTAATTGTTTAAATTTAGAATTTATATCATGCCTGTTTTGTTTTTCCAACGGTTTATTGTTCCAAAGAAAGCCTCATGTGATCACTGCCATTTTTATTACCTAAGGCTCACTCTTAATACTCTTCTGTTTCAAATGAAAATGTTCAAATATTGTGATTAAAACAATGCAAAACTAATTCATTCCATCTTTATTTTACTGGTTATGACAGTCTCAGCTAACAAACTAAGGAGCTCCTTTATATGCAAAAAAAATAAGCTTTTTGTTTATATTAATGTTAAACCATGTCCAAATCTAAATAACATAATAGATTGCATAGACATGTTACAGGTTACATGAACATTTAGAAAGTTATAGAGCCGAAGGATTGAGCCGTTGCTTCGGCTGATCCTTCGTCTCACTTCAGTTGAACCAAAGGTTTGCTGTACGGGCTATTCATTATAGCCCGTACAGCAGCAGAAGGCAAGCGAACAGCTCAGCCGAGCCTAGCGCATATGCTTCGTTTGCCCCCTTAAAAGGACAACAGCTGGGCGGAGTCAGCCAAGATGTCACAGCTGGCTCCACCCAGTTGTTTATATTTTACTGGCATCTGTCAGATTCTTCATTCTGTGGCGGTAGTTCGTCACGTGCGGACGGGTCGGCGGGCGTCATTTAAAAAAATATATATTTTATTCTTTTCGCCGAGTCGTCATCGTGGACAATGCTGGACATCCTGATTGACCTTAGGATTGCGTCGGTGGATCAATTTTTTTTTTTTTTTTTTTTTACAATAAAAGACTTATCAAAAATCCCTTTTTTCAATTAAAGGATTTTTTCAAATGTCTGGACTGTTTATGTATCTTTTATTTAACCCTTCAGTGAATGGGTACAAGTACCCCTTACTCAATCACAAGGTGGGGACCGCATCTGGGTACCGTGATGTGAATAAGACCCCTGCCCGCACCCCCATTGGCACGGGGACAAGAGGCCCTTGTCCCCATCGGCACGGGGACAAGGGTCTTTTCCAGGGGGGACCCTGGAAAAGCACCCTCCCAGTGCCGAGGCCTGGTATGGCAGAGGGGCCTGGTATGGTGGAGGGGAAGCACTCGCTCGCCCCCCCCCCTTTCCGGCCCTGCCAGGTCTGTGCTCGGATCAAGGGTCTAGTGTCAGTCTACAGCCAGCATGTGGGGTGAGTGCATACCCATCGGGGGGTGATTTTGGCACGAGGGGATCACAGAGTGGAATACAGAATTATATAGATACATGAATTTGATGTGTTTTCACTCTATGGGATGTGGAACGAACTTTCTATGTTCACTTGAATAAGTGGTTTGAATTCCACTGTTTCGAATACGGACTGTCTTCTGAATGATTTTTTGGTGTTTGATTTATTTTATCAGTCCTGTATATAGGAATCTCACTGTTTTTGTATTATTTTGCACTAATAATTTATTTATGTATTTCATTCATTTATTTAATTTATTTATTTACTTTATTCATGTTTATACAACTCCTGCCTAGAGGTTTCTTACTGCTGTACAGTTTTTGTTAAAGATTACCTAAAAGTTTAGCAGCTTTTTGTGTAGCAGCTTTCAAACCTATTGGGGTTATTCTATATCCATAAGCGCAGATTTCCTATTATTATATGTTGCAGTCATGACTGCTTCTCCCCAGTACTTCTTAGGTAGGTTGGTGTCTGACAACATGCATCTGGCCATTTCTATAAGAGTGCGATTTTTCCATTCTGCTACACCATTTTGTTCATGAGTGTATGATGTGGATGTCTGGTGTAATATACCCGGTTTCTTCACATATGATTCCACTTCCTTAATGATATATTCCCCTCTGTTGTTGGTGCGTATAATTCCGGGTTTCCCCTGGAATTTGTTGCTGGACATGGATTCGAACTCTTGAAGTTTTTCTGATGTTTGATTCTTGTGCTTCATGAGATACGTTGTGTACCTGGAATAATCATCAATGAAAGTCAGTAGATATCTGTTCCCACCTGATGTAAGAGTTTTCATTGGTCCGCGCACTTCGCTGTGTATGAGCGGGTGGTGGGTGGTATCTATGGGGTGGGTGGTCTTTCTTTGAGTGGTCTGTGGAAGTGAGGTATATGTGGCCTTTGCTTTCATACAGCATTTGCATGTCATGAGCATTTGGCAGGGCAGTACAGCACAGTTATATCTTCTGATAAGCCTCTCTTTATAATATCTTATATGGCTTCTGGGTTTTCGAGGCCCTAGTGGTCTGTTCCATAGATGGATATATTTGTTGTGTGGATTATGAGTGGCTGTTTTAACTTGCTCGTCTGTGGTGATGAGTTTGTACAGGTGTTCATCCAATTTCCCTTTTGTGAGGATTTGCCTATTGTTTGGAGTTGAATCATATTCATCAATTCATTTTCCTTTTGTGTTTTCTAGTGTTAGTTCCTGCTCAGGTCTGGTTTCTAGAGCATTAATAAGAGCACTATATGACTCCGGAAGGCTGATTAGCAGTAATGTCACCACGTGGTTATCTTTAATTTCCTCTCCAATTGCACGTAGCTGTTCTACAATTTCCAGCATGGAATTTACATGTTCAAGCATTTCCTGGTCTTTTCTAGCCTAATCTTATATAGCGTGCAAAGCAGATATAGTTTACTGTTTAGGTGTGTATGCTAATGCAGTTTCTGTAATGCAGTCCACATACCTTTAGCTGTTTTTTCTTTTCTTAGGTGGATGAGCTGGTCATCTTTCACTAGCAGACTTATAATTGCTTTTGCTTGCCTGTTCTTCTTTTCCCATTCCTCCGCTGGTCCATTACTGGGTCTGTCTGCACTCAGTACTTGCCACAAGTCATCTTTGCTTAGCAGCTTTTCAAGCTTAAACATCCATAGCTGGTAGTTCCTATTCTTGAGCTTTGCGATTTCAAACTTCATATCTGGACAGCTTGCCATCTTTCAGTAGCTTGGATGCGGCTCTTGTTGACTTGCAGTATTCTGTTTAGTGTCTAAGCCCATAACCTGTTGGTTATGTGCTAAGATGAAGCACTGAGGTCCTAAAGAATGAGGAATTAGGTTTTTCTTGCTTAGCAGGACATTAATACATTTGTATACAGAAATGCAGCATCAACTGGAAACATATACAGTATACCATAGACAAAAGCATGCATATAGAAAACTAACATGCACTAGACTTGCACTACAGCGCCATCTAGTGCTCAAACAACAATATTACACTAGCATAAGCTGTTGGAGGGAACATATAATAGGCCATTTGAATGGGCAGTCACAGTGTCCCTCCTGCGAACTGGCAGCACTTTGGCTTCAGTGGTTTCCTGACAATGTCTCGGGCAGGTGACCGGAAGTTCAGGTGAAGATTCTACACTAATTTTTCCATGGGCCTCTTGAGTGGAGGAAGCTCTGGTTTACAGTATTTAGGGCACTTTTGCCCTGGGTAGTTTGGCCACGAACTTCAGTAGCAATGCAGTCTGGACAATTTGGGTGTATTTAAATTGCATGTCTGGGTTTCGTAGCTCAGATTTTCTGTTCATGATTGCAGATGGCCAATGTAAGGGCCTTGCTCTGTCAAATTCTACTAAACGTAGAAAAGATAGTCATTTGACATGGCAAGGTCCAATGCATTAATACGTCCTTTTATTGATGTCAGATACATCATATGTCGAAGCAATGTTCCGGAACCTTAAACCTTCATCAGCACCCATTTCTGGTTACAGCAAATTTGACGATATGTTTTATGGTGGGCTTCCCTCCATAAAACATTAATTTATCAGGTTTGTAAGATGGTCACTTGGTTGTTGGTTCATACATTCACCAAGTTTTGGATGGATGTGGCAGGATAAGCTGTTGCCAGTTTTGGGTGTAAAGTTTTGCGTTAGCAGTTTGACAGGACTGTATTCTTTTCTTTTAAGACAGGTAATCTGCTTTTCGGTTTTACCCAAACTGTTGTGGCACTGCTTTGGGACATTCCAGGAGGTATTGATCTAAAGCAAAAGCTATGTCCTCCAATGACAGAAGGAGCAGCAGAACAGCACTCATCCTCTGGCTTGCTGATGCCCATGTGTGTAAATGCATTTTGTTTGCACTGCACTGTTTTGGCCACTAGCAGGGGCTTCCCCTTGGGTGGGTGTTACTGCTATCTAGGGCTCCATAAGTTTTCTCCACTGTTGCCAAAGGATTACCAACCCCTGGTCTTTTTACATCACTGTGGCTGTTCAGCCGGTACTATCAAGAACACCCAGCGGTCATTGTGACAGCCATGTCCTACTCTGTGCTCCAGTAGCAGCTAGAGCTGCTCCTCTTTAAAAAGGTTGCTTTTCAAATTATGAGTGATGAATATGATGTCACAATAATGTTATACGTGTTAATTCACATACAGTTCAAAAAGGGTGCTTTAATCTGCACATGATTCAATTAAAACAAGTAGAAAAAGGATAGCATTGCATTAAAATATGCAAAATTAAAAAAAAACAAATTATTAAAGTGACATTAAACCCTCAGATTTTTTAACATAAACCAATACTGTAATGTGTGCCTTACTGTAATCCATGGTTGTTTCCCTTCTCTTTGCTGTTCTTCCTTTTAAATCCTCATGTCTTCTCATGCTGGGGGAGAACTTCCCTTTGCAGCTGAGTGCCTCTTCCTGTAGTGCTGGCTCAGGTTGCAAACCTACACACAGACACCATGTATCCATTTCCGAGACAGAGCTGGGCAGCAGGCACCGGATCATCAGGGACCAGGTGCCCGGCATCAGGCACAGGGTCGTCAGAGACCAGGATCTGGGCATCAGGCACAGGATCGTCAGAGACCAGGAGCTGGGCATCAGGCACAGAATCGTCAGAGACCAGGAGCTGGGCATCAGGCACAGGATCGACAGAGACCAGGAGCTGGGCAGCAGGCACAGGATCGAAAAAGACCAGGAGCTGGGCAGCAGGCAAGCACCACTGTGGTTGACACGGGGTTTCAGGACATGCGGTATTCTCCAAAACTATAGCGTAGGCCAGAGGGAAAGGAGTCTTAAGAAATGGGCGAGGACCCCACTGGCTTGAATGGGCAAGTCTGTCCAAAAGGTGAAGGGAACCCCTGGGGATAGCATGGAGGGACGTGGATAAGGGAGGCCCCAGGGATGAAGCATCTTGCACCAGGGCAGGTTGGCCAGGAACCGGCATCGGCTCGACTGGTACAGGAGCTGGATCGGATGGAACAGCATGGACAGGAACTGGATCGGATGGAACAGCATGGACAGGAACAGGAGCTGGATCGGATGGAACAGCATCGACATGAACAGGAGCTGGTTCGGACTGAACAGCATCGACAGGAACAGGAGCTGGATCGGACGGAACAGCATCGACAGGAACAGGAGCTGGATCGGACGGAACGGCAGCGACAGGAACAGGAGCTAAATCGGACGGAACATCATCGACAGGGACAGGAGCTGGATCGGCATCGACTGGAACAGGATCGTCCCGAACAGGTACAGGATTGTCTGGACCGCCTGGAACCGAAACTGGATCGGCTGGAACGGGATCGTCTCCAACAGGAATGGGATTGTTTCCAACGGCAACGTCCCGAACAGCAACAGGATCGTCTCCAACAGGAGCGGGAACCGGCAGGACTGGAACGGGAACCGGCAGGACTGGAACGGGAACCGGCAGGACTGGAACGGGAACCGGCAGGACTGGAACGAACCCTGAGTATCTAAAACGGTCATCCACAGTCTCATCCTCAGAGCAGTCGCTCCAATCCTCATCATCCGAACAATCGGCCCATTCTTCGAGCTTTTCAGCTTCTGACCGATACTCGGCTAAGAGACATGAGGGGTCTTGCTGGGCTGCCTTGGGAACAGGTGTAACTGAATGGCAGACAGGTACTGTTGCTACGGAAAACTGGGAGCGGATTTGTTCATCAGGAATAGCAAGAGTCTCTGCGGTTGTCATGGGCAACATGGTTAACCCCGATCGGGCTTTGGTAAAGGGGCTAGACTGCCTAGACCGTATGTCAGACCACCTCTGGAGCAAGGGTTCAACAAAGGTCACTACAACGACCCCCCGGTCAATAAGGGTCTCAACCGCCTCAATATATTTAATCAAGTCCTCAGGTGGGCATTCAGAGTAGTGTGCAGAAAACCCGGCGGGATCATCCTCTAGGAACCACACCAGCGACATAACTTGCGACAGGGTAAACGAAGGGGAGAAGTCATCACCCTCATCACCCCTCAGAGCTAGTTCGCTACAGATCTTGATTAGGGGTTGAATATCCTCAAAAGGACAACCAGTCACATCCATAAAACCGTGGGCCCTGCGGATGTATTCTACCAGGTCTGCTCTGGGGAAGCCTTGAAACAACTGACGGCAGTGCTGCGGCTCCTCGGATGCCAGATTTGCATAGTAATATATCCCCTCGAGATCCATCTCGACAGTAGCAAGGGAAAAACAAAACGAAAAAAACCCAAAAGCTTGTAGGTCCCTGAGTGGTCAATTTGGTCGGTGGGGCTCAGTATTCTGTCAGGGTACCGTGCACAGGCGTCCTCACACCACATGTAGGTACCCACGCAGGATGACCAAATTAATATGCCCACACAGGATAGGGTTCTATGCACACAGTTTATTTGCTACACAACAACAAAACTACAAACCCCCTCAACCCCCCACAGGTTTAGCAGTGAAGTAATAAACCCACCGTTGGGACAAACACACACCTACAGCCAGGGGGAAGCAACAAGGAGGGGTAACAGGCCTGCAGATATATAACAGGCCTCAGGATAAAAGAAGAGTGGTCAGGTACAAGCCGGGTCGTTAACAGGAGGGCAGCAGCACGGTACAGGAACAGGATTCAAGGAGAGTGGTCGGGTAACAAGCCGGGTCGGTGACAGGTCTGCAGATAGGAAGCAGGGTTCAGGAAGCAGGGTTCAGGTTTATGGGAATCAGTCAAGTGCAGGCGACGCAATACTGAGCCAGCTTCCTGACTGCAGGTAGTCAGGAAGCTCCCAGGAAGCACCAGGTGATGGGATGATCAGTCACAGCCGCAGGCGAGCACAGGAACTGCAGGACCTGGCTCCAGCACCACCTGGGGGTGCTCTGGATCCTGACACTTTAAGCTTCATTTTTAAATAACATGTCATGCTTTGTACCAGAAATGTAAGTGTCATTATGAAAGATTGGAAAATAACATTTGCACTTTTAATCTACATTAAGACTAGCTGTTTTATAACTTTTTTAAAGACACAAATATAGCTGTTTTAAAGACACAAATATAGAATATTTGCAGGTTTGTATAAATAGGGCGTAAGGAGTGAAATTACAAACAGCAGTGACATTTTTATTTTTACCATTTTATAAAAAGGCACCTGTATAATATGAATACAAAACTATTGCCTAGCAAGTATGTGAAAGTCACAAATAAATACATTCAACTAACTGTTACAATAACAATACAAAATATGTACTTATTTTTAACTATACCTAAAGCACTTAAACATTATATAGTAAACATTTTTTGAAAAAAAACTATGTGTGATAGCAATTATCCAACATATTTTTGTAATAATATCTGTGGTTCTCATTTTAAAGTATATTTTAATATTTTGCTGCTGTCAGCATATGCAGAATCATTCTGCTTTACTGACAGCAAAGGAGAAGTCGCATATCATTGCACAAAGTCACTCTTCTGGTGTCTTCATATAATGCCAGTGAACAAAGACTCGGGAGACACAATGCTCATTATTTTTCATGTTCAATTTACTGGCACATTCACTTCTGGAAGCAGCAGACAAGCTTTCTTGTTATTATTGTAAATGGAGAAAAATCATGAAGTGTATCTGATAACACAGTTGCTACAGTTCTTCAGTATAAATGTTTTGCAATAGCGGTCCCTTCAAAATCCCACGTGTAATAATGGAATTCACATCATAGCTGCATTTTCACTTTTATTATAATGTCAGTTTGTAAGTAACAGCATAGGATGCTACCTGACAATCAATACATTAACTGGGTTTGTAAGGAAAAAAAAATTGCTTAAGGATATACGAATAATCAGTTTTTACATTTTAAAATGTTTAATCTCTTGGATTTTTCCTTTCACTTGTATTGCACACATTATTTCTTATAACCATCATACCTTTATGACCTTCTGGCATGGATTCTCAGCAAGAACAGACTTTGTGCCTTGGTGCTGCAGCCCCTTCTTTCCCAATAATGCACTTGGTAGTAGTGTAATTGACCATTGATGCCATAAGGCATAGGCGTGTGCAGGGGGTGTGCCAGGTGTTCCTGGACACACTCTAATCACCTGAACGCAACACCGAAACTGCAACAGCTGACGATGTGTTTTTAGTCAGTGAGCCAAAAGATCTCTGTGACTGACTCAGTGATATATAGCGCAGCAGCACTTGCCACTTACATTTCTGACCTAAAAGCCATCATCCTCAGTGCCTGGGAAGCTGCGGGGGAGCGTGGCTGCAGCTTCCCAGGCCTTTTCATCCAATCAGGAAGCCGCTTGGTTGGTCACATGACACCATGTGGTCTCAACACCAAACATTATGTCTTGGGGAAATCTAATACAGCTCACCATCCAAATAACACCATTGCTACTGTAAAGCATGGAGGTGGTAATAACATGTTATTGGGGTGTTTCTCTGCAGCAGGGACTGGAGCACTTGTCAGGATAGAAGAAAAAATGAATGGGCCAAAATACCGTCAAATTCTTGAGGAAAATCTGCTGTCCTCTGCCAGAAAGTTGTCAATGGGAAGAAGGTTTACCTTCCAACATGACAATGACCCAAAGCACACAGCAAAAATGACCACACAGTGGTTGAAGGAGAAAAAGGTGAATGTGCTTGCATGGCCTAGTCATAGCTCAGACTTAAACCCCATTGAAAATCTGTGAAATGATTTGAAGACTGCAGTCCACAAACGGCCACCATCAAATGTAACTGAACTTGAGCAGTTCTGCAAAGAAGAGTGGGCAAATATTGCTAGTCTAGATGTGCAAAGTTAGTTGAGACTTATCCCAACAGAGTAAAGACTGTTATTAAAGCAAAAGGTGGTTCAACAAAATACTGACACACACTGATCCTTTTTCCAACTGATTTTTTTTTATTTTTTTTCTGACATGTTGGTGTTATATTTTTCACTTGGATGTCATAAGAGTTAATACAGCTGGATAAAACAAAAAGTGTATCTGTTCATTTCAGGCCGCAAAGCAACAAAATGTGATCATTTTTCAATGTTAGGGCAGAACGGAGAGTGGCAAGACTGGTACAAGACAACAGAAGGGCAACAGTGCAGTATCAGATTCCTCGCATCATGTTTCAACATCTCGTGGAGTCACGACGCGGCCCAACAAAGTCATCTCGTGGAGTCATCTCGTGGCCCAACGAAGTACTGATGGGGTGGTCATAATAATCTGGCCACTCAGTGTATATATATAGATAGATATAAAACAAATTCTACATTAAAACAGGGATGCACAAATCCCAGGAGCTCTGTAGCCAATGCTCCTTAAAAATGACAGCTACCTCCTAACGTTTTTTTCTCTTGTCTAGTCTTGAAGCTGGAAAAGTATCAGTACCTCTACCAAGTACGTTACTTGGTATCTGAACATCCCTAAATATCTATATCTATCTCTATCTCTATCTATATATAGATAGAGATAGAGATAGATAGATATATATAGCAGTCATAGAGAGAACTGCACCTGGTGATCAAGGTATAGCAGGTGCTGTGTAACAAAGCTGTTCCTACGCAGCCTCAATATAGAGTAAAGCTGCCCATACACTTCACGATTCTCGTACGAGAATCACGGGAAATCCCGCGATCGTACAAGAATCGTGCAGTGTGAATGAAGACGTGTGACCGTTTCTACTGTACGGTCGCACGTCTTTTGTCTAAGGTCTCGTTCACACCTAGGCGTATTGCATATGCGCGTCTGTCGCGCGGTTTTTTACCGCAATTCGCGGTAAAAAATTTGCGCGACCGTCGCGCGTTTCCGAAGGCTACTTAGCTGTATCCCAATGGAAACGCGCAACAAAACGGCCAAAAGTAGTACCTGTACCTTTTCAGCCGTGGGCCGTTTTGTAGCGCGTTAGGGACGGGCGGAAATACGCCAAGGTGGGAACGAGACCATTGAATACAATGGGATTTATTTTTTTTAGCGTTTTGTAGAGCGTTCGTCGAGCGTAGAACGCGCTACATAACGTTCAGGTGTGAACGAGGTGTAAGGAGCATGCTAGAAAACCAGCCAAGAATCGTACGATTGATCGTAAGATCAATGCCGCACGGGCCGATGTGCGCATGAGGGGGCGGGCTTGCGATGATCGCAAGTACGATCTGCCTGTCCAAGATGGGCAGATCGTATGTTTTTTAAATTACTTTACACCCATCGCAAGACTAAGGTGGCGGAAATGTTATGGGTTGGGGTTGCTTTGCTGCTTCAGGGCCTTGGCAGCTTGCCAGTATCAACTAAACTATGAATATTGCATCATAACAATGTGCTTAATGAAAATGTGAGGCTAACTGTCCAAAAGTTGAACTGGAAATGATCTTCCAACACAATAATGATCTGATGCACACTAGTAAATCCACCAAACAATGGCCCAAAGAGAATGAATGTAGAGTTATGGACTGGGCTAGTCTAAGCCCTGATTTAACTCCTGAAACCACTGAAGTATTGTGAGCGGATTTGAAACTTGCAGTTCATGCAAGGAAACACACATACAGTATATCTTGCAACTGAAGGAATTCTGCATGGAGGAGTCAATTACAGAGATTGGCCATAGACGTTCGTTTTATGAATATGGGAATCAATGTGGCAAGTCCCTGGATAGTGCCCTTCATCATCATCATGCTAAGACATGCAACCCTTTTGCAGTGGGTATGAAGTGCTCCCTGTCCACTGACATAGGAGTGGTGTTCAGTGAATACTTGGTGGTGGGCTTATACAACTTTCCCAGGGACAGCTCTTCTTTGAGGCTCTACTACAGGTATGGACCGTATGAGGGAATACTGAGGGCAGTCTAATCTCCACTCCTTGGAACGTCATGCTAGATCTCTTATGGAATAACCCATTATACCTTTTGAGTTGGAGACCGCTATTAAACTGACCCAATCTGGCAAAGCGCTGGGCCCACATGGTTTCTTTCTCTCTTACTGCAAGCAGTTTCTGCCTCAACTCTCCACCCTTTTTTAATTCTTTGCGGGAGGGACTTCCCATACCACCTGAATCCTTGATGACGCATATCACCCTTCTTCACAAAGAGGGGAAGGATTCTTTTCTTTGTCACAGATATAGACCTAGCTCCTTGTTGAATGTAGACACTATTTTTTTGCTATAATCCTTTATCTTTACCTTGTGCCTTACTTGTGCAATCTTATTGACCCTGATCAGCAGTCAGAACCCCCCTGACCATCATGCCTACTCTGGAGGTGGCCATGTCTGCCTTTGCTCAAAGGGACGTTGTTGCGTTATCCTTCTCCCTTAATTCCAATCTTAGGTAACCCACCTTTTGCACCAAGCATACAGGACCGGCTGTTCGCTTGCTTACAATCATCAAGCCTTCTATTTTTTTCAAGATATATGTTCAAATCCAGACTTCATTCTGCCCATCTCTTGGCATCGGAAGCAAGTGCTATACTTTTTATGCTCCCTTCCCCGAGCTGACAGGTATAGCCATCCACTCTATCCTTTTGAGCAGGAATGCAAACATAAGGGTCAGGTGTTTACTCAATCATTTGACCGCTGTTAACAATGTGCTGCCCAAAGCAGATATGTTGCATATCTTCTGGTCTTGTCCTAGACTTTAATGCTCCTAAACTTCAATGCGTTCTACTGCAATGCACATGGTTAATGCTGCTCATGCATACATACTGGCCTTTTGGAAAAGCCCTGACCTTCACACGGTACAACATTGGTTTGCAAGGATTCACAACATTTACATTCTGGAGGACCTCACCAGTTCAGTTAAGAATACTTCCAAGAGATTTCAGAATACCTGGTTTTATTGGCATAACTGTACCCTGTCCAATGAATACTTCACTTACTGGTATAGTCATATTGTTTGATTTTTTTGGAGAGGGGTTTTAGTTTCCCCTCCCCCCTCCTACTTCTTTTATTTTTTTGCTGTTATGTCCTCCTGTTATTTTCTCTCTCTTATTATGGGACCTTAAGGTTCTCTTTCTGTACTTCTTTTTTTTCTCCTTCCTATCTTTTCTTATCTCACATGTTCTTTCTTCATGTATCAGTTTCCGGTTAGTTCTGATGGTTTATTAAGAAAGGGTTTTGTTCTACTCAACAAGTTTCATTGCGGACCCAGAAACTGGTTGGGAAGATTTTTTCCGGCTGCTGTATCCACTAGTCTCACCTAACCTTTCATGAGTATGCATTTAAATATGTGCTCTCTTGTCGACTCTTGAGAAGTACTGGATGTCACGAATGCACACTATTCCAAGTGGGCCCGTGACTTATTTTGGTGGTAATAGGGTTGAAAAATCACTGTCTTCCCTAGACCGGGAAATAATAATAATAATTTAGCTAAACCGGGAAATAAAATAATAATAAGGTCCCACTTACACACCACCCACTTCTTCTAATCTCAAGAACGCTGCCACCAAATCAAACCTATTTAAATATTAAATTTCAAATTTAGTAGATAATCCCCCGAGTAACTTATAAAGACACTTGAAACTTAAATTTAGCCAAACGCATATAAGGTAAAGGACTATTAGATGACAATGATGTCACAGATCACCTGCACACCTTACAGCTAGCTTTGCGACCATGAAGTAATGGCGGTGCTCGTAGTGATGTCATGGAAGGCCCCATGCAGAACTCCAAAGTGTAACAGTAAATCACCAGCACACACAGGATATAACTGCACTCTTCTTCGTGTACTTTATTAAAACGTCACATCATGCTCTGTATGCTAACATTTCAGGACCACGCAGGGACCTTTCATCAGAGCAGGATGTGCTTTGGATTATTAAATGAATCTCCTAAGGAACTTATACCAAACAAAGGCAGGAACCTAATAAATGAATAATTTATTATGAAGGAAAAAGTATTCACAGTGCATGTATTAAAATTAGATGTTACATAAGGCAGTTACACATTACAAACAGATCAAAAATAAAAAGGAGAACATTGATATAAAATCCTACTTACAGAAGCACTCAATGCTATCCCAGGGGGCTTCCAGCAAGGAAAATGGCAACTTACTGCAAAATTAGATTCTGGCCCCAAGTATGCACATCTTAGTTAACATTGTGACATATGTTATACCTGCTGGCTTCAGTTCAGGTTGCAGTCCAGACTCTGGGATGAACGGGGGTGGAGGAGCAGGAGTGGCTAAGAGATAAGGACCTGAAGCCCCCACATATTTCACACCGAGAAGAGAAGTTTTCAATTGACAGCACCCATATATGACAAAAAGGTCAGTTCAGGATATGAGTCTGACACAGATATGATATTTCCAGATTTGGATGCAGTAGAATTGTCTCTTTCCATAACCATCTAACATGGTTATTCTGGGGCCTCTAGAAGCAAACTTTTGTCTATCTCTTATACTAGTAGAGATACCCCAGCCTTGTGTGGTGTACTGTATCTACAGGTAATTTTTTTTAAAGAACTGTTAATAGAAAAAGGCTGGGTTTGTGCCTCTTTTGTTTGTTGGAGGGTCCTTGGCAGGGTCACTCTTGGTTCCTCTCTGGCTAGGAGAGGTGTGAAATATGCCACCTGGGAAAGGTTCAGGCAAAAGGAATCCCATATCAACACCAGGATGCTAACTGTATAACATGAACCCCATTTACACATCATTGCATCTGAGTTATCTCCTGGTTAACCCTTGCAACTCCATCATCTTGCCACCTCTGCTGGAAGGTTATGTCATGTGCCCACTAACCCCAATCACACTGACTAACAACATATTTACAATAAGTCATGGTATTGTGTTCACTGGGCCTGACACTGGGGCTTGTTTCTTCTGTCTGTGCACTTTGTACTTACTTATAACACAGTGTATTGCTATATGACCGAGTTTTGTCATCCTTTTCTTTTGTTGCATTGAAATCTGTGCCTAATAAATACAAAATTTATTTTTAAAAATCAGAGATTGGCAGACAGTTATGCAAAATATTTACAAGAAGTAATACCTGCTAAAGAGGGGGACACTAGCTTCTGAGGGCAAGTGTGCACTTACTCTTTACAGAGTACAACTGATTGATATTTGTATTAAATAAGTAATTGAAAAGGCACATTTTCCTTGTGTTTTATTTAAGTACATCACCTTTATCTGTAGCCATTGTTTAAATAAATATCTACAGGGCTATTCACGAAAGGGTGATGAGTTTGGATAAGGCAGGAGAAGTGAACAATCTAGGACAACATAGCTGAACTTGGAAGTGAGCTGAATTGAAGAATTTTTCCAAATCAGCTACTGTGGCCTAGATTGTTCTCCTGCCTTCTCCAAACTCTTCATCCTTTAGTGAATAACCTGCTAATTTTTGCCTTCTTGAATATTTTGAAAAAGTGTACTTACTTTTTCACATGACTGTACATGAATGTCTCGCTTTCCCTCTCCTTTCCCTCTCCTTGATCAATTAGCTCCATACAAATCTTCAGTTAGACTAGGAACGTGGTTAATATGAAAGGTAACAGTAACTGCTGACCTTCATATTCGAAACAAAGTGGACCTTAAGCAATATAATGGGAGAGCTCTCTATATTAAAGTTTTTATTGTAAAACAAAGGCTGAAAAATATTACAAAGAACAGTTTATCAACTAGTTACAGAAGAACTATGGGGTGAGCGAATTACACTCATCCCCATAGTTATAGCCGACATGTGACATTGAAACTATTACACGTCGGCTCTATTGATCGGGAAGTGAGCGAAAACATGCCGGTGCTCGCTCACTTTCTGGTCATCTACTTGCAGAGACCGGTGACTGTCAGTCAACGCTCCCTGCAGGGATTCCCCCTCCCCTCTCAGATCCTCCAGCACTGACTGAAGGGATGGATGAGGGAGGGGGTGTTGTCGGGAACCGTCCCAGCTTCGGTGCTCTCAGCATATAGCAGGCAGTAGCCTGCTATATACTGAGTTTTGGGTCATGGGAGGACGTTAGTATATGTCCTCCCATGTCCCTAATGAGAACTATGTGAAAAAAAGGTTACACCATAGTTCTCTTTTAACATTCAAAAACATGTAAATAGAATTGACCAGAAACCAATATAGTTTTGCTCTTTATTGATGCCAAAATAGCACAACGAACAAGAGAAGACAGACTTTCTTAAGTCCTGCTAAAACACTTCAAAAGTGTTCCCACAAAGAAATGAATGTACCATAAAGGCCAAATAATTTCTGTTATTTGTGGGCACTAAGCTATTATTGTCACAATGACCGGTTTTAATCATGTTTGTCACCTTAGCGTGACTAAAAACAAGATATAATAAGTGACCCATTATCACCTTGTTATGTTAAATAAATAGAAAGAATTTAATTCAGAAAACAGCTGCTGATTATTAAAAGGATCATCTCATCTTTATAAAAACTGTGGCCTTAGACATTGTGGTAATCAGTTTTATTTAGCTCATTTAACTTTGATGGTTGATTTTCAAAGACAATTTTTGGGTAAATTCAGGCTCAGAGGGTCTCTGTTATTGTCCTATTCCTCTGAAATCGATTCAGCTTAGCTTTAATGTTCTGCGTGGAAAGGTTCTGGTTAGACCATATCGCAAAACAATAGCTGTTCCTCATAAAACATCCTAGAAAATATATAAAACAAGCCCCAGTTTGTTTTAATTAGCACCTTACAGTTTAAAGTGCTTTACAAGGAAGCTTCAAAGATATACTAGCACATTGATGCCAATTTATCGTACAAATGCAAGGGATTAAAAATCTAATTATATTTGGTGGACACATTAACCTACTATTTAGAATAGGGATGACTATCAAGGTTTCCCGTGCAAAAATGTGTTTATTGAAATGTTTACTCATTTTTTACTTCCTTTAACTGAGGGTAAGACATGTATCACTTGCTGTTATTCCTCTTTGGTTTCCTTCAACATGACACTTTGTCACAAAAAAAGCTATTCCCAGCAAAAGACGTGATATTAAACTTACCTCTACAGCAGTGCACATTTCCAATGTTCACAGACAGGGCCCTTCTTACCATCTTGTCTTGTATTATGATTGTAATGTCTTCCTTATATTGTAAAGCCCTACGCAAACTGTTGGAACTATATAAATGCTGTATAATAATAATAATAATAATCTCCATCTCACCACTGTAGTGACAATAGATCTAAATCTAATGTCTACTTTTTACATTAAAAGTAGGTCCTAATATAACAAAGGTAATTACTGTGGAAGGTGTATTATCCAATAAGAATGGTTGCTAGCTGCTAAAATAATGACAACTATAAGCTACTGTAAAATAATAATTCTGTGTAATATTTAGACTGTATGCCTAAAACTCCAAAAGAGGGAGGACGAATGCAGTTTACAGTCTAAACTGTTGATTAAAAAAGTTCTTATACTATTCAAAAATTTGCAACTCCAAAAGCTATAATAGATTAATAGCCAGGTATTAATAGCCACATGTTGGAATGAATAACCCACTGAAATACTTTAAAGGCATCACTTAATAATACGTATTGATTGTGCCAAACAACAATGATATCATGAAAAACTGCTTTAAAGTGAACTTATCAGCCATTTAAAATGTATATCCCTGCCTAGGCACAGGTATAACTACATGCTATAGCATTTTCTAGCCTGAAAAGCTTCTTTTGTGAGCTCCTTTGATGCTGGTTTAAAGGAGAACTATGAGGTGAGTGCTTTTCACTCACCTCATAGTTCTAGCCGGCCTGTGACAATGAGACTGTCACAGGTCAGCTCAGTAGATTGGGAGGAGAGCGAACACATACCGGGTTCGCTCGCCTCTTGATCCTGTCACGGCTCTCTGCCGTGATAGGGGGAGGGGCTGGATTCCCCTCTCCCGCTCTGATCTGCCAGCGCTGACTGGCGGAGCGGACGGGGGAGGGGGCGGGTACAGCTGGCTCTGCCTCTAGATAGGCAGAGCCAGCTGTCACTCACTCAGCTGGGCGGATCCCGTCATCTAAGTCGTGATCCGCTCCGGCGTCTCCGTATACCACGAGCTGTAGCTCGCGGTATACTGAGCTTAGGGTAACGGGAGGACGCTAGTTTGTGTCCTCCCGTTACCCTAAGGAGAACTATGGGGAAAAACACTGACCTTTAACTTTGTTATTTAAGTGGCATTAAAGTCACATTCTGCTGCTTTAGGGACTTACCATAAATTATGCCTCTTGATCCAATCATCTTCTTCTTTCCAGTAGTTTTCAGGAGTCCCTCCAGCGCTGACTGTCAGTCTCTGATCCAGTGCTGACTGCTGTGTCTTCTGTGTCCCATGGTGATTGTGCGCGTGCACGCTGCCGGGCTGCCTGCATTGACTTACCCTGATCTCTAGTGCGCATGTGCCCGCCCCACGATCCTTGAGAGCCACTCAAGAATCTCCATATCATCAGATGGGAGCGAGCGGTGTAGACAGAGGTAAGTAATAACCTGTTTGGTTATTTTGTTTATTTTTTAAAATGTTTTTGCATATATATAGTGCTTGCTGTCAGTAGATATATGCAAAAAAAAAGAAAGTTTAATTCTACTTTAAGGGCTTTACTTATGGACTATGCATAGTGGCCAAACATGGTTTGAATTTTGTCACAATCTTTAAAAATTAACTGAACTGGGTGGAAAATTAATTATCATCCAAACAGTGTGGCATTCAGGCAGCTACGGGTTCTAAAGCTGCCTAAATACAATAGCTGGCAGCAAACAGTCCTCCATCCACACTTTCTTAAAATCTATTGATTTTCAGCCATTCTGCTATCTAATGAAAGCATTTCAGTGACTGTTCTCGATACAGTACATGTAGGTTGGTTTGGCTTAGCCCAAAACTGGGAAATGTCAGTGTGACCAACATCAGAGGACCACATAAAGGTAAGAACAATTGTCCAAACAATTGCTTTTTTTAAGGTCTAAAATGGGTGACAAGTTTTCTTTAAGTAACAGTGCTTCAATGTTTTTTGCACCCTAAAAAACATAAACTGATATTTATATTTTAGCTCTAACAGAAGTACCGAACCTTCACTGCAGTGACTTCTTCAGTTAAGCAATTATCACTACCCGCTTTCGGGTGGCCTTGGTTTCTGGAATAAATAAGTATCAGTGAAGCATTATACAGAGAGAAAAAAAACCCTAAAAGATGAAATTAATTTAATGGATTTCCTAAAGCTGGGAGTAATTCTTTCATTTTTTTTTTACCATGAACATTTCCATCTGGACCCTGTCACACAAATGATCACACACAGTATTTTTTTTTTAATAGGGGAAATTCTGCAAAACTCAGTGATGGTGTGTACCTTCCTTTTTGCGTCAGAGAAAATGAAGTTCATTGAGCAACATGGAATATAAAACATTTCTTCATCGTCTGCGGTTAGCATATATAGGCGGGAAAAAAAGAAGCAACAACATCCACAAGGACCGTTTTGAGGGAAGGAGCATGCGTTGCTACATCTGTCTTTGTGACGCCTGTAATCTGCAATGTCATTGTTTATTACTAGAAATTAAGCACAGATTTTGTTTACTGACCTTCAATTCTTGAACACAATAAGCAAATGTACTTAATAAAATGTAAAACTGAACTCTTTGTTACATGTTCTTATACTTGGCATATGTATGGTTCTTTTTTCCCAGGCATTTTTGTTCTGTTTAATATGCGCTTTTAGTTGTAAATTTCATGTGGAAACATTCTAATATTATATTATTTTTAGGGTTTAATATGGGTTGGAATGTGCAGAATAACTGACTTTATCTAGTTTTAATGCCATTTTCCATGTCCAGGGATGACCTTTTATAATTTATGTAGTGGGGCAGGAATATAAAAGGGTAATAAATGTGCCTTTTACTCACTATATAAATGGAGACTGATGAAGAAGCTTAGATGCAAAATACATAAAACTGATGTATCAGCTGCATGGAATTATATTGAAGTTGGGTGTTTTTTTTCCTATAGTAAGAAACCACATCTTAAAGCAACATAAAACATAAAAACAAAGTTGACTTGCATAAGAAAATATGATCAAGTCTTTAATAAAGGGTAAATGCATAATGCTGTTAAAGAATTTTAGATATTTTAAATGATTGTAATATTTGCTGGTAGTTGATATACAGCATATTGTCTTTCTTACCAGGGGGTTCCACACTTTCCAACATATTTGAAAACAAAATAAATATATTGTTAACCTACAGGTATTTGTCTGTTCATCCCCACATATGGCAAAAAGTACCTGTTATGGCTTGGCACAGCCGAGCACACAGCTGGAGTGGGGAGTTAGGTCTGGTAGGAATTTTAAGGGGAGCCCCAACACCCCCCCTCCCAACACTATACCAGGCCACATGTCGATGAGGACAAGGGCCTCTTCCCCGCAACCCTGGCCCAGTGGCTGTAGGGGTCTGTGGGCAGGGAGGCTCATCTGCATTTGAATACCTCCCCTTGTGCATGAGTAAGGGGTAGTTGTTACCCCTACTCTTTCACCAAGGAGTTAAGGAAAAAGTAAATAAACACACCACACTTGAAAAAATCCTTTAATTGAACCAAAAACAAAAGACATTTTTGATGAGTCCTTTATTTTAAAAAAAGGCTGCAACGATGCAATCGAAATGTCAATCACGTCATCCAGCGATGTACATCCTTGTCAATCACAATGAACGACGCCTGCTGACTCGTCGAAAACATGCCATTTGAGGACAGCTGAGCTGTCATGGCACAAAAACAAATGTGCGGAGCTAGTCATGATGTCACAACTCACTCCACCCATTTGTTTACATTCCGGTCGGAGTGTCATTTGCGGCGAGAGTTTGTCGGGAGTGGTCAGGTTGGTGGGCCTATTTGGTTTTTAATGAGTCGCCAGGCGTCGTTCATTGTGATTCACGCTGGATTACATCGCTGGATGACATGATTGACGCTGGATTACATCATTTTTAAAAAAAATGACAACTGTGTTTGTTTTTTGTTCAATTAAAGGATTTCATTAAAGGAATTAACCCCTTAAGGACAAAGGCCTATTTTTCATTTTTTGCACCCACGTTATAATTTATATTTTAGGCCTGATTATTACTTGAAACCCCCAAACATTATATATTTTCTGAAAGCCAAGACTCTATAGAATAAAATGGTGGCAGTTGCATTACATTAATATTTTTATGTTGCATGACTTTAACTTATTATCAAACCCAAAAATTTAGTGAAAAATGCATTTAAGTTAAATTTAGTACCCCAAAACATTATATATAGGGATGCACCGATACCGATACAAGCATCGGTATCGGCGGCGATACCGAGTATTTGCATGAGTACTCGTACTCGTGCAAATACTCCGATACAAAAAACGAGTACCTGTGCCGCGTCCGCCATCTTCAGGGACCCGAATCCGCCGCACACAGGACCTCCATCGCGTCTTCAATGAAGCAAGATGGCCGCGAACTCCTCCTCCAAGTCCTCAGTCATCTCCTCCATTCTGACCCCTTTACCGCTGATTGGCCGATTGGATGATTGACAGGCTTCCTCACCAGTCACTCCTGACTGGTGAGGAAGCCTGTCATCATCCAATCAGTCAATCAGCGGGAGAAGAGGTCAGAATGGAGCAGATGACTAGGCTGTGACACGGAGTGGCTGAAGCAGGCGGAGAAGACGACACAGCAGGTTAGTACTGCCGCACCTCATGGGGCTGGGCACAAAATTGCTGTTTACTGGCATGTTTTTCCCCACTATGGGGATACAAGCCTTAGTTAGCACTGGCATGATAAATATTCATTTCATCATTCAATGTTTTTTTTTTTAATTATAAATGTTATAATATTTAAAAAATACATTGAATAATGAAATGAATATTTATCATGCCATTGCTAACTAAGGCTTGTATCCCCATAGTGGGGAAAATAGATAATCACATGTCCAGACTCCAGAACAGTGTATTATTGTATAGTGTGGCACAGCTGTATCCAATTCTGCATACCTGGCTTTATATTATAAAGTTCTTATAAAGCCAGGTATGCAGAATTGGATATAGCTCTGCCACACTACAGAGTGTTCATGCTCTTCATAATATTGAAGAAACTGACCTAAAATCATGATTTTGTATTGCTTTAGAAAAAATGTGACCTGTCCCTTTAAGAAAAAGTATCGGTAATTGGTATCGGCGAGTACTTGAAAAAACTATCGGTACTCGTACTCATCCTTAAAGAAGTGGTATCGGTGCATCCCTAATTATATAAAACCATTTTTTTGGTAAAATATAAAAGATGAGGTTATAACGAGTACATAAATACCCAACATGCCAAAAATTGTGTGTGTCCAGAATTCAGCCCCAAAAAGTCCATAGATGATGCTTTAAAAGCCCCTACAGGTCATCAGTTTAGAGATACATGTAAATATTGGCCCTAGAATTATTGCTCTCACTCTGGCGTGTGCGGTGATCCCCAACATATGTGGCACAATCGTTTTCGTACGTAGGCGCACCTGGCGCGTGTTTACGTTACGACGCACGTGCTCGAGGGGACGGGGAACTTTACATTTTTAAAATAATTTTTACATTTAATATTATAGTATAGTTTTTTTAACTTTACTTTGATTTGCTATCACATAGGTAGATGTGATAGAATATTGGTGTTGATTGGTGCTCTTTAAGATGATGCTGGGGGTCCAAAAGACCCCAGTATCACCTTTACACTTTAAATAAGCTATTGAAGTGCAGATCGCACTTCAATAGCTTATTGCTGGGCTTCAGGAGCCCAGCAATGACAGCTATGGGACCGGAAGTGATGCAATCCATGTCACTCCCGGTCCCATAGAACGGGGAGAAACTCTTCTCCCCAGCTTCCCGCCGACACCTGGCAAGCTGGTCCTGGGCCTATAGGAGGGGTAGCTGGAGCCCAATAAACTTGGCGGGGGAGTAGGGCCGGGGGGGCGGCACGGTTACCGGTTCGTAGAAGCGATCTGGCGGCAGCTGAGCTGCCAGAATCGCTTCTACAGTAAAGCCGGCCGCCGGCTCTACAAAACTGAACAGAGTCTGTTTAACCTCTCCAGACTTCATGATGGGATGATCCCTTAATGGGTCATGAAGGGTATAAAAGAAAAGGAGTTGTCTATTTACTTTTTCCTTAACTCTTTGGTGAATGAGTAGGGGTAACAGCTACGCCTTACTCATTCACAAGGGGGGCTTTATGAAAGGGGGTACCCAGATGCACATTGAGCCCCCTACCCACAGACTCTTATAGCCACCGGGCCAGGGTGGTGGAGAAGAAGCCCTTGTATGGTCCACGGGGTCCCTCATTGAAAAAGCACCCTCCCAATGACAAGGGCCTGGTATGAGGCAGGGAGGGGGGGCACTTGCACTTTTTTTTTTACATTGGGGTCCTCCCAAACATTTCTACCAGACCTAAAGAGTCTGGTATGATTTGGGAGGGAGACCCCACGCTGTTTTTTGGTTGTTTACAGAAACAGTTTTCATTTTGTTTGCTACCTCTGAGGTAGCAAGAAAATGACTGAGCCGAATGCTGCACGGCTGCATTCGGCAATTCACTCTCTGCTGTTGGGCCCCTTTAAGAATAGGGGTGAACAGCAGGGAATTAACTGCTGAACATTCGCCTCAGCCGATCCAGATGTTGCATTGGCTGAGGCGAATGGGATTAAAATCTTTTTTACTTTAATATCACTCTAAATGTTTCTGGAATTAACCTGAAAGTGTGTTTTCTTAAAGGCATGATTTGTTTTCTCTGACTTTGGCACCTATATGTACTGCCCTTATATGTGGGCCCCAGCTTGCTTTCCTTCCCAGGCCCTATATACTTGAAATCCAGCTCTGCCTGCCGCTTTGCCTGTGTCTGTCACTGTAAAAAACCCTATGCATCCAGGTATGGGGGAACATGTAATCTCCACCGACGATGCAATGCAATAGTGTTTGTGGAGGGAGTAATGTTACCACCTACTCTGCGTTCTTACACAAGCCAGCACTAGGTACTTTGGACGAATAAGAAGTAGAGGAATGCTGGAGAGGTGAGTAGTGGTGGGAGGTGGGATTTACTAAGGCACCTTAACAAAATGTCTTTACATTTGCCACAAAATCAGACAGGACAATAAAATTAAATTAATAATTTGGTATAAAGTTGGTATAAAGTTGAAGGTAAGATGTTGATGGAAGAGTAAATCAAATCCTGATTTAAGATGTTCATTGGAGCAGCAAGAACAGAAGGTAATCTTTTCATTATGTGACCTAATGTTTAGTAAGAAAGAATGTGAATGAAAGAGAATAAGGAAAGAGAAAATAAGGAAAGAGAAAATACGAATGAGAGGATGACAGGAATAGAAACCTCTATAAAATACAGACTAGGGGATCAAACTGCTAAATGTTCAATTGCTAATATTATGTAAATAACTACATAACAAAATATTCACATCTTTTAAGGCTATTCACATCTTTTAAGGCATCAAGTTTATACAATCTTCAGCTTGTATTTTTGCTGTGCTTTCTTTAAAATGGTAAGTTTAACAAGTACAAAACATGAAGATCCTTGGTTTGGATTGCAGCTATGACATTTTGTGACTGAAAATAGGTTATCTTCTCTATATTTACAGCAGGTTCATTTTAGAATATATAACACTTGACAATAACAAAATAAAGCTGAGATGAATGTTTGATAAAACAGAAGGCAAGAACTGGCTGGCTACAGACAAAGCTAGACAAAGCCTGGCTATCCTCATTCTCTGGCATGTTATAGATTTTGGCACTCCTACGACTATATTGAAGCGAGTCCTGAGCATCTCCTACTCTACATTCCTCAGAGAGGACATACTGGCTGACTCTTCCATCTATCTGAGATCTCACCTGGTTAACATGCCATATGATCAAATGCAGTGTATATATGGAACATGTATTTTCTCATTTTTCTCATGGTCCGCTGTGTACCCACATTAGCTATCCCGTCAAAGCGATAGATTCTGATCTGTAACCACCCATTATCAGATCTATAACCCGTATTTAGCATCTGCTAACATATGTTTTCTTGTCAATGCTACGGTCTACGCACCGAATACTGTGATGTTATGTACTGTCGATTGTCTTCTGTGATGAAACCAATAAAAATGTATATGGTAAAAAAAAAAAAAAAGAAGGCAAGAAAATTGCTTACATATCTGTGAGTACTGTGCATGGAAATCAAGGTGTAATTGGGATAAAGACTAACAGGGAGCTCCAGAAGCTTGTCTATCAATCCGATTTGATTACTGACCTTTAAATTGCAAGTAATCCCTGAAAACTAACATTTTCAAGCAAGTAGGGCCTTTTGGTAGAAGAGGATTTATAAGTCTCCTCTACCATAAATCTACTTTACTTACCTGCTAGCATTTATTTTTAAATCTGCACACAGACTGTGGTGCATGTGCAGTACAGTGTACTGTACCGGCCCTGATGACAATTACACATACCAGGAATTAAGGCAGGTGGTAAAATAACATAACTCCACCATACATGGGAGGGAAACAACATAGCACCAGCGGGGACAAAGAGAATTTGGAAAGTAGGGACAAGCTTTGGGTTCGGGTCAATTGTGAGTTCAGCCTGAACTCAAGTCATTCACAGTTTGGGAAACTAGCAAGCTGATGTTATAGCAACCAATTAACAATCATGCACTACCTGGCCTTTGAACTTGCGGTCAGGTGGACCCAGAAGCTAATGCTACAATGACCAATTACCAGTCATGCAGTACCTTGCCTTTGCAATATGGTCAGGTTGCTTAGAAGGGCCAATAATGGGAGTTAGATATGTGCGATTCGTTTGGTTCCAAATTTAAACTCGGACACATATCGGCAAATTCGGACATTCGGATGCAACCAAATTTCCGAATGAAATAATTTTCCAATTACAAAGTTCGAATGCATCGGAAATTTTGTCAGAATGTCATTTAGAATGAACTTGTGCTGTTCTGTTCTGCACGCTGTTTTTTTTAATATTTAAAAACCTACAACATTTGGATGGAGTTTGTTTTTTATTTTCACATTTAAAAACCCTTTAGGTCTGGTAAGAATTTTAGGGATGCCCTAAAATACGCAAAAAAAAAGAGAAAAAATCCATTGCCAGACCCTTGAACCAAGCAGCAGTCTGGCAGAGCAGGAATGGCGGGGGCAGCATGTGCTCCCGCCCCAGCTCCATACCAGGCCACATGCCCGCAACATGGGGAGGATGCTTTGCTGGAGCGGGACCCCCTGGCAAAGCACCTTGTCCCCATGTCGATGAGAACAAGGGCCAGGGTTGTGGGGGTCTTGGGGCAGGGGAACTTATCTGAATCTTGGAACCTCCTTTCATAAAGGGGGCACACAGATGCTGCCCCTCCCCCCTGTGAATGAGTAAGGGTTAGTTGTTCCCCCTAATCAGTCACTACATACAGTAAAATATGTAAATTAACACACATCATAAAAAAAGGCTTTATTTAAAAAATAAAAACACAACAGTTTTTTTGAGCTGTCATTTTGCAGTGAGAGTTCGTCGGGATTGGTTGTGTTGGCAGGTGTCAGGTATTTTTTCTTTCTGCAAGTCGGCAGCGTGATTGACCTTTTGGATTAAATCGATGGACATTTAAAAAAAATAAAAGACCTTTTGAAAACTGTGTTGTGTTTTTTCTTCACATAAAGGATTTTTTTACGATGTGGTGTGTTTATTTACAATTTTCCTGTACTCTATCAGAAGGGGGCTCCCAGATTCACATAAGCCCCCCTGCCCACAGACCCCCACAACCAACGAGCAAGGGTTGCAGGAAAGAGGCCCTTGTCCTCAACCTTCCCATTGTGTGGGCATGTGGCCTGGTATGTCACATATAATTGAACTCATCCAAAATTAACAAACATTTTGAATTTGTCTGAATCTGAATCCCGAAATGGATTGACTTCCAGACCCGAATCCCCC